>NW_027332170.1:1276331-1576331 GCF_040802235.1 Manis javanica | reverse complement strand
CTGTTTTAGGTTTCCCACTAGACTGCATTCTTTGAAGGAAGGGACCACATCTTAGTTGCTTTCGTACTTGTGATAAGTATTTGCTAAATGAATAAAGATTTTTAACTGTTTGCCAGACACCTCTGCCTACATACATCATATGTATCTTAAATCCAACATGTACAAAAACAAATTATTTTTTTCTTCCTTTCCCACCTCATCTAATACTTGTTCCTACTCTGTCCTATTGCAGTGAAATTTCCATTCATTTTATACCTGATCTCCTTACCTCCTAAATCCAACTGATCTACTCTCCAAATAGCTCTTGAACACATCACTTCCTTTTACCCCTGCTTCTAACAGATCCCAGTTGAGATCCTCATCATTGTCCAGGAATTACTTATTTAATATACAAATTTGATGTTGATTCCTTTTTCTCAAAGTGGTGATTCTATTACCCAAAACTGAAATGTCTGAGCATGCCATTTAAGATCCTCTACAATCCAGTCCCTTGATACTTCTGGAGTCACAGCTCCCAACACCACTGCTCTGGAACAAACTTTGTTATATTTCTGCGCCTTGAATCTATTCTAACTCTAAGAGTCTCCTCACCTGCTGCCATTTACAGTAGACTCCTATGCATCCTATAAGGCCCAGTTTAAATGATCCCTTGTCTGTGAAACTGTCTGATTACCCCAAGCAGAGTGAGAGACTCCTTTCTCAGTGATGACTTTGTACTTTGTACTTAACTTAAGCTACAGCACTTATTACATTGCATTTGTAATGATTTTGGTTTTATAAGTCTCTTCCACTAGACTGTGAGCTCCTCAAGAGCAGGATGGTCTTGCTACTTTGTGTCCCCAAGGGCCTAGCAGAGTGCCTGGCCCTAGTAGGTGGCTCAGGAAATGTTTGATGGATGAAAGAAATCTGATGCTGGACCCTTTGACATCATAGCTGGGCAGTGATGTCACAGCCCTGTAGCATGTTGCAGTCGATTACCTGATGTTGCTATCCTCCAGATCAGGAGAAGCCTCCCCACCATCTCCCTCATAGGATATCATGCTTTCTTCATTTTCCAGGCCCATGCTTGTGTTCTCTTGAAGCATGCAGCACTGTTTGGGTCTTATCCCACCAGATCCTACATCGGAGTTACTTCCACTTTCACTCAGCTGGATAGCTGTGAAGAGAGACAGACCCTGAGATAAGCTTGACAGAATTACCATCTTTGTTTTGGTCTTCCAAAACTAGTTACTTGCGTACATCTATATAGGCATCTTGCCTGGATGCCTCACATCTGAGGATTGTGTACAGTCAACAGTGGCAAGATCTGTGGTATGGAAACTGAGTTCAGACAATTATTCCTTCTTCCGTCTCAGTCCAATCTACCTGTTTTTTCCCTATCATCTTTTCCTATACTTTTTCCCTGTCATTGTCATTAATCCACAAAACATCCCAAAGCAGGGTCTTTTCCTCCTAATTTTCCTTCCCTACTATGCCATATAAGGCATTTCTTCTAGTCTTTATCAAATATTCAAACCAAAGTTGCTACTAAGGCATTGCATTGCCTTTTCCTGCCATCTTTTAAACCTTCTTCTCCTGTTTTATTTCCTCACTTCCTCTAAGGCTAAAGAATCTGATCACCCTATGAGTGAGTCTTCAGGCCTCTAAGGCCTATAAATGGAACTTCAATAGAAGAGCAACTTCTGGCAACAGCATATGAGGCCAAGAGCTTCTTATCCAGTCCTGAGGGTACTCTGGTAAGCTATATAGGAACAGAAGCAAAGGAACCAGCTTTACCAGAGAAAGGATTATCTCCTTCTTCTTCACACCCAGCGTCTTCCTCATCGTCTTCTCCTTCAGACATAAGCAAATCCTCATACAGGACTCTGGCTTCAGGTTGTTGCACAGTTCCTTCCTCTTCATCTGCAAGATCACCATCTGCATCTTCACTTTCCTGAATTAAGACCAGTTGCATGTCAAAGTCCCATCAACAGACCAAGTAAGAGACCAGAAGATGCCACCAGCCACCCTTGCTATCAGTTTCATAGGAAGTTAAGTAATTGTGGTGGACAGACTTCCTGAGCTAGTAACAAGGATTAAAGTCAGATTGGACCTCCCTATGGAGACCCTCTGATACCCTGGGATTTGCCCTGCCCTGTACTACTGGGGCTTCTACCATGTAAGAGTGTAATGTAACCATAAGCTTTCTATAAGCATACTCACTGGGGCTGGAGTCTTAGGTTTCCCATCCTCCTCCTCCTCCTCCTCATACCCTTCAATATCCACATCAGAGACTTCCTCACCCAGACTACCTTGGCCCTGGTGCATCTGAGTAAGGAACACAAATAGCTCATGCCTGTGGGAGTTAACCAAGGGATCTCACCCGGAAGGATGCTCCTCACTGATATCCCAGTCAACAATACCAGAGAAAGGTATGGAAACTGAGTTCCCAAATAGTTAGTGGGGGCTGTTTACACAGCTTAAGGCATGTGTACTTTCCCCCGTTGGTTCTCTGGAAGTCATGGGTAGGGTAAAAACCCAAAGAACAGGAAGGTCCTTTGCCTCCTCTTACTGTATCACCATAAGAAGACTTCCTTTCTAACCCAAGCTTTCCTTAGCTTGTGTTGGACTCTGGGATAGAAAAACTCTCCAGGGTTTTTGCACTTGCCAGTGGAACCCTGACTGAGAAAAACTGATAGAGGATTTCTGGCTTCAGATCAGGAATATCTTCTGGTACCTCTAGAAAAGACCAATATTAAAATTCTAATTTTATTTTATACATATTTTTCATTTAGATTATCGCACACATAGGTGAAGTAGCAGGGAAATTATTCTGAACTGTCTCTGAGTGCAGGTGGTATCTCTAAGTCATCTGTCAGGTTGCTCTGATGCCTCTTACACTTCCCTGAAGTTCTGCTGTGCCTGACTCTGCCCATGGGGAGACACAGAAGATGCCAGTCACATGATCTGCTACCATCCCACCTTGAAATTACATTTCTAAGCCTTCGTTCCCAGGGCCAAGGGGCACAATCATCCTTGACACCGGTCATATATCATCACTACCACTGCTCCCCACCTCAGAGCACACTACCAATCACACAAAGAGAAAAAGAAAATCCTACTTCTGTTACCTGCTTTTCTGGTGTGGCAGTAGGAATATCCAGGACAGACATACTGCTCTCATCTTGAAATACAGAGGCATCTCGAGACACACTGAGGGATGTGCTGTTATCATACAAATCAGGAGGCTGTGGCATAAATCAGACAACTTAGCTTCTACTTACGAAAGGGAGAAATACACAGAACTCCCCCTTAAAATGTTCACTGCAGAAAAAGGTCATGCAGAATTATCTGATTTAAAGAGAAAACATAGTTTGGCACAGGTTTATGTAGACAGGTTTTGGGAACCTTACAAATGTTGCTCATTCTAGCAGAGAGACTTCTGATGCACATGATCAGAAGCCTGAAGCAGAAAACCATCAAAGCTATGGGACCATTCTATATCCTAACAGCCTTTCTGGTCAATAACCTAGTTTTTTCTAGGCCTTGCCTTATTATTTTTAGGTCCAGGGCTTCAACCAGTGCTATTTTGATTGTTTGGTTTGGATCTCTAATAGGAAATGGGATAAAGGAATTTTAACTCCAACAAGAGCATGGAATGGGTTAATAGCTTTTGAGCTCTTCAGAGGATGCTATGAGGCAAAATGGTGTGGTGAAAAGCCATGGGCTTTGCAATAAACTGCTCTGGGCTCGAGTCCTGGCTCCATCACTTGCAAGCTGAGTAACCTTAACTAATTGCTTACTCTAAACCTGGGTTTCCTCAATTGTAAAACCTACCTCACAAGGTCGTTGGGAGAACTAAGAGAGAGAAGTGTTAAGCCCCTTACCCAATGCCTGGTATTCAATAAATTATAGACCTCTTCTCTCTTCCCTCTCCTGAAGAGAACAGGGATTTAGCAAAAGGACTACTCAGTGACAGGAGGGCAAGCAGATCAATAAAGAACAGGCTGGAGAAGTAGACTTCTCTAAAAAGCTGGCTGAGGGCAGAAATATTATACAGCTATTTAAAAATCATGTTTTTAAAGACTACTCAATGAAATAAACTGTTTGTAATGTGAAAACAAGACAGAAAGCCATACTGACCATTCCACTTTAAAAATGTGTCTATAAAAGCATGCACATGTGTATATACTCACAGACACTCACATCACGGACTTGAAGGAGACACACCAAAATGTTCACAGTGGTTGGTTCTGAGTGGAAGACTTGACTTTAGGCAATTTATTTATTCTTTATATTTCCCAATTTTTCCCAAAGAACACATAATTTTGATCAACCAAAAATTCACATACATGATACTGTCTCTCATTTAAAAAGCAAACAAGTGAGGCTCATTGAGAAGAGGGTTTTGGAGAAAGAGAGGCAAGACAATTCAAATCACTACAGAGCAGATAAACTAGCTCTGGAACATAAGAGAAAATCAGGAATGAAAGGCTTTGCGAGGAACTGCAAAGTAAGCAGTTTTAGATAAGGGGTTAAGTCGAGTGTACGACACAATGACAAGCTAGGTGGAAACAGTTGAGTGAAAAATGCATTACTGACTACCACCATTTAGAGCTGTTAGTAAAGTATTACTCTTATGTTTCTATGCAACTAGAGTTGTATAATGCCTGGTCAAACTTTTGCAAACACTCTTTGATTAAACATTTGGGTCAGAAGAGTGGTAATGAGTAAGGACAATCACTCATGTGCATCTTCCTCAGGTTAAGAGGTAATGAACTGGGTTTACTATTTTAAAATGTATATGTAAGAGTGAAGGCGACAATGAGAGGGTAAGCTAGAAGGATGCAGCAGCAATCTACACCCCACCCTTCCCAGGAGATCCTCTAACTGCACTAAGCAATAGCTACTGCTCAAGCAGGATTAACAGTTTCCAGATTTTCCTCAGCTCTTTCAGGTAGTGTGGGAAGGGTAGGGAAGAAAAGGGAGATGGCTTTTAGGTTTAAAGCTTTGACTCACCCAACGACTAGGTTTACATTGTCATAGACTAGAGCAAACCATGCGCCATAGAGTGGCTCGTCTCTCCTGGGAAATGGTGGCTAAAACCCAGGCTTTAACTTACCGGAAAGGGCCTTGTGGAAGCTGTGGGCCTATTAGACCCCTCAGTAACCTAGGTTTGGGGTGAAAGAGAAAGTAAAAGATAGATAGGGAGAGTGCATCAATGAGATACAGACAGCAATAATCCAACAAAGATCACATAGGTCCCATTATTAGTTCAGAGTAAAACCTCAGTAGAATGAAAAAAATGTTTTCCAGTGGAAATTAGGAGAATTTTGCATTCAAAGATTGGGTTGAGTCTGAAGGGGCCTCTGAGGACTTTGTAGACAACTTTCATACAGATGAGGAAACATTTACTGAATGTGTACTATGTGCAAGGCAAACAGGCTTATTTAATATTTACAACAATTTTGAGAAATATACTTGAGAGAAAAAGGAAACTGGGTTAGAGAGGTTAACTTAGCGTCTCAGCCTCACAAAGCTAGATAGTAGCAGAGCTAAGATCCAAACCGAGGCCTGTTTTATCCAAACTTCATGTGCTTCCCACTTTACCATGGTGCCTCCAATCGAGAAACCAAGCACAACCTGTATTCTGGCGAGGCCATTCCTTTAAATATGCCAGCCCTCTAAGAGTACAGTATAGATGAAATACACTTAGTATATATTCAAGGGTCAGAACAGAAAGACTAAACATTTCTTATTAATCCTGCTTTCTAAACCTTTTGACATGAAATTAAGGAATATTATAAATGTTACCGATCTTCATTTTCGAGGAGAGGGAGCCAATCCAGGAAAATGGGTAACATCTGAGTTACACTAAGATGGGGATGAGTAATCAGGCATCTATAAGGCACAGAAACAATGTGGCCCACATGTATAACTAAGTCTATATGTAGTTATATAGGCTCTAGGATGTCCTAGAGCCCCAGTTCATGGGCAGGACGGCTCCAGAGACTCAAAAGGATGCCTCTGGCCATAATGGTCAGGAATCTGGTATTCCTAAATACTGCCTAAACAACAAACACCCCACCCCACTCATTCATTCCATATCTGCCTCTCTTGGATTCAACAAGGCCACCAAGACCGATGGCCCTCACTCACCTTAGCCTTTGAGAAGACAAGAAAGCACACAAAAGGCATATGAAGAGGAAGGACAGAGAGGAAGGGTATCTCAGTCAATACATTTGTTATGCTCCCAACTTCCCAAACCAATAAGAAAACTCTAAGAGGAAGTTCCTAGTCCTCAGACTCACCTGGGATGTGTAAGGGCCTGGAGTCATGGGGTTCAAGCTTTCTAAATCTGCTTCCTCCAAAGCTGCTTCTTTAGCTGTACAAATATCCTTCTCAAGTTGAGTCAAATGCTCATCATACTGAGAAATAAAGAAAATTGGTGAATTCATTCAATATGTGCTTTAGATCCTGGAGATACAAAAGCAAACAGAGCAGACAAAATTCCCTGTCTTTATGAGCTGCTATTCTAGTGGCAGAATAGATATGAAAATTAAAATAAGTAATTGTATAGTTTGATAAAATAATTGAATGCTAAGGAGGAAAATAAAGCATGGAAGGAAACACGGATGTGGGGTGAGGGTGGGGGTGGGGGTGGGACGTTACACTTTAAAATTCGACAGGCAGGGAAGGCAAACCTCCTCAGACAAGGAAACAAAGGGATTCCAGGAAGCTGGATTCCAAGGGGACCTCCTCTTACACCTACCTCAGTCAATGTCTGGTAACAGATGTTCACAATCTCCTGAGCAGTCTTAGTATACTGACTCTCAGGCCCTTCAGATGAAAAAAGGAAATGTCACTAATTTTGTAGACTTCAGTTCCAGAAATTGAGATTCTGTAACCTACGGTAGTTGTCCCATTATCCCAGACCCCAAAAATTATGCTTCAGCTTTAACTTGAACTTCTGCTCTGCATTTGAAGGTGAAAATTTTCAAACATATACAAAAACAGAGACACTTCTATAGTGAACACTCATGTACACATCACCAGCTTCAATGATTACCAATATATGGTCAAGTTTCTTTCATTTATAACTAAACTTTCATACTGCTCCAAAATTATTTTGAAACAAATTCCAGTATTATTTCATTTCATTCATAAATCAGTATGTGTCTTTAAAGACTCATAGAAAAATAACTATGATATTATAATGGCAGATACATGTCATTATATATGTCAAAACCCTAAAAATGTGCAACATCAAGAGTGAACCCTAATGTGAACTATGGGCTTTGGGTGATAATGATTGGTCAGTTCAGGTTCGTCAACTATAACATATGTATCACTTTGGTGGGGGATGTTTATAATGAGGGAGGCTACATGTGGAGGGGGCCAGGGTATATGGGAACTCTGCAGCTTCTGTTCAAAGTTGCTCTAAAGTGCTCTAAAAAATAAAGTCTATATAAAAAGAGAAAAACCAAGCCAACTATGTAACATCTAAAATAATTAACAGTAATTCTTCAATATTATTAAACAGCTAGTCAACATTCAAATTTCACCAACTGTTTCATAAATGCTTTTCTATAT
The DNA here is from genome assembly GCF_040802235.1 of Manis javanica. Lineage (NCBI taxonomy): Eukaryota > Metazoa > Chordata > Mammalia > Pholidota > Manidae > Manis > Manis javanica. Next base: position 1,568,759 of record NW_027332170.1, on the reverse strand, counting down.
CTCATTTATTTGCATCAAAATCCAAGCAAGGTCCACACACTGCATTTGGCTGATGTGCCTCTTTAAAGCACACGTACCTATCAGGTAATTCTTAACAAAACCATGTAGCTAGCTCCCATATGGCCTTTGTCACAAGTTGCAAACTGGTGGCCTGCAGGCCTATCCAGTTTTGTTTGGTCCACATAAAAGATCAGTTCAGTTTGTGAAAATGGACTGAGATGTATACCCCTAATATACACGCTTTTTGGTATGTAAATTAAACATCAATAAAAGGGTTTAAGAAACTTGGCTGACAGTCATAAGGTTTCATATAAATAACCAAAGTCTGGCTTCTCTTAAATAATTTAAAGGTGTGGCAACAGAGTCAGCATTCCCACAAGGCACCAATGGGCTGGAGTGGAGTAGCAGCTGCTCCTTTTAGGTAAGGCAGGGGTTCTCCAAGTTACCACAGCAGAATCCACCAGGTCTGCTTAACTCATTTATGCCTGGACCCTGAAGGCATGCGAGGTTTTGATACCTTCCTTAAGGGCTTTCTAATATTCTTTAATATTCATTCATTCACTCATTCATTCATTCCATTCACCCCTTCCTTCCTTCATAACACATTACTGAGAACCTTCTACGTGCCTGGCTTTATACCCTGAAATGAGTAAGACATAGACTATTCCCCCTAGAAGCTTAGAGTCTAGTATAGTGAGAGAGACTATAAACAAACAGGGTGATACAATGCAGTAGAAAAGCATACACAGGGTTAGGCACAGAGGAAGAAGTAGCAATTCTGGGAGGTAAGAGAGGAAAAGGAATTAAGGAAAGGCTCCACAGAGGAGGTAATGCCTGAATTAAACCTACTGTTTATCAGAATGTAAGGGATAAAAAATATACATGTGCCTGTGAAGTTTTCATGCCATACCTACTTGATTATTACAAGTGATTATACAGTTAAGTCTCTTTCAGTTAAAAGCTCTCATAAGTATAGACCATCTAATCTTTAAAATACATAAAATAATGCTGTGTCCTCACACAGGCTGACTGACTGTGCCAAACACAAATACAACAGAAAGAAAACTAAGTCAACTATCCAGGTATTTAGGACATAAATAAAAGCCAGCCACAGCTGGCTTATAATCAAGAATATTTTGAGTGACAGAAGACTGCAACTCAAGTTTTCTAGAGTTCTAATCTCCCAGGGTCTTCAGTAGGTTGGTCCCCAAAATACTGATGGTGACAGACTGCCAAAGTTATCAGAAAAGCTTTCATCTTAACAGTGATGTGTTGCTAAAGAAAACGGACTGCGTACCAGTCATGCGCTGCCTTCACCGAGCCAGTACAACATCAGCTTCAGAGAGTGTACTGGCTGTTTTACCTATACGAATCTGCCCCATGGCAAAAAATCCAGCCTACTGATTAATAATTTCACCCTTAGTATACTTCAGTTTGGAAACTTAAACATGAACTAACCCTTCAGTATCTCAACACTCTCATTTATAATACAGGGAAAAATCACTTTCATACATTTGCAAAATTTTCTCTTACTTTAAACCATTCCAAAGATGGGACCTGTTCTCTCCCTATTTTCTTTGTGACACTCATCTCTGAAGAAATACCTAATAATACCAGCAGAATATGAAAAAATACACTGTTTACACAGCTGATACACTTGTCTTGTGTTCCAGTCACTAGCTGTTTGTGTCTCATGCCAGTTTTTGATAATCCATATTCTCAAGGGTTACAAGGTTTAAACTATTTACCTCTGTGACTCTACTATACATGCAAAGTAGCATTTAAGTTATTTTTGATTAAAGATGGTAGTGGAGTTGGCAAACGACTGTTAATACCACTGAAAAAGGATAAAAATACCCAGATATTTTCTTATCTCTACCTCTACCAGGAATTCTTGAATGGGGTGGTAATGAAAGAGCAATACATGAACCTCCTAAAACTTAACAAAATTATATATGTAATACACGTTTGTCTGGATAGAAGACCTGTGGTTTTCCATGAGACTCTCAACAGAGTCCATAACCCCTCCCCCAATCCCACCCCATATCAAGCTAAATATATCACACTCTATATTCTCCAGCAATGAGAAACTTCCTAAAATTAGGACAATCAACTTTAGGTATCACAGCTTATGAAGAAAAGGAGTCCAGTAAAGAGACACACAAAGCTAACAGGGCCTCTGTGGTAATAATAAAGGTACTGGGGTAAATAGCGTGTGGGGAAAAAGATTAAGTAGAAACGGAATACCAAGTTCCCAGTCCACACAGAGCTACTACATGGAAAATGAGAACTCACAGAGTAGTTTCCAGAATGACATGAAAGTGAGTATGAAAAACAAGGTCAACTATGATTTATCACTGGTCCTACAGGAGAATAAGCTACCCATTTACAAAAAGAAATGTTTTCTGAATATGAATAAGCTACTCATTTACAAAAAGAAATGTTTTCTGAATATATTTTACTTCTCCCTCTCTTCTTATTAAATCATGGCAAAGCAACTGTAAATGTCTTGTCAAAGAAATACATTCGTTTATATTTTGCCTCACTTCAAACAAGGATGGTCAACAGCCTACATATTATTCAAATCTCAATGTTCCTAAATAGTGTAATTCCAATGACAGCTTGGGAAAGTTGATGTTCTACCAAAATCAAGAAAAGTCCTTCTGTCATTTCTAAGCTAATTTACCTACTTAGTGAGGTAAGCAGAAGACAGGAAAGTTTTAAGATTTGTGGTTCTATTTAGAGAGAGCATGTATTATTGCTATCTGAAAGGTTTCAGAGAAAAATCCCAGTCAAGATGGTGAGCAATGCTGTACAACAAGGAGAGGTTTGTGATCACTTCTAAGCTCACATTTCCTTTGGGAGCTTTTACAACAATATTAAAAGTAACCTTCCTCCATAAGAAAATGAGTAGTCTGCCAAAACAAGCATAAATTATTAAGTGAGGGAGATTATGCACGTGTTGCAATGTGAATCATTAAAACTGAAAAATAAAATCTTAGCATGACAGAAAGCTTTTTGAGGAAAAAAGTGCCAGATTTAAAACTAAAAGAAGAGAAAAATCTGCACAACTACACACGATACAAAGATCAAAGAGATGAGCTTGGCCTCTCCCAATTCATAGATACATTATCTCAAAGTAGGTCCAGAAAAAGTAAAAAGAAAAGTGAATCTACTCTTCCACACTGCAGCTAGGCTCTTTACTATTATGCAGAAGATGGATCTAAGGCAAGTTAAGATTCTTAGTTTCCAACATAAGAGGTCTGATCTCTCAAACTTGAGTAGAGAACCTCAGTCAGAATCTGGACTGGAAACTCAAGAGGCTAGAAACTATCCAGAGGGGAACTGGGTAATAAATTTCACTGGGCAAGGCTACGATTTACATTCAGGACCTACCCAAAGAAAAGCCCAAGCAGCCTGAAAATGTTTTTTTTCCCCAAATGAACTACCATTCCACTTAGCAAATTTAACCATATATATACAGCTTTGTCTAAACATAGCCATTCACATCTCTAAAACAATTAGAAAAATAATACAGAAACTTAAAAACACCTTTTCCTGTAGAATACAACTTATAATAGGGCTTGACTCTTCATTTTTCAGCACTTCCTATAAGCCAGGTATAGTGCCAAGCTCTGGTGACACAAAGATAAAAAATTTAAAAAAAACAGAACAACAACAACAAAAAAAAAAACAAGAGACAGGTCCTTATCCTTGAAGCCCTTCACGGCCCCATGAAGAACATGTACAGAAACTCCTAATCTCAGTAATGCACAAAGTACTATGGGACGATAGAGAAAGGAGCACCCGTGTCAGAGAATGAGACAGTGTTAAACAACACTTCATTAAAGTCGTTGACATCACGTCAACAATGATATGCTGTCAAATCCAATGAACATTTTTCAAATGTGAACTTAGAAGCCCTGTGTTACATATACAACTGACAATCACTTCTTCCTCGAAGTTCTCTAATCCTGTGTTTTCTATAATACCATTTCCACTCTTTCCTGGTACTGCGCCTCCGTCTTTGGCCATTGCTTCATTCAGAAGCTATTTACTCAGCGTCTACTATATGCCAAGCATTATCCCAAGCACTAGGGGTATTAGGTAGACACATACTGCTTTCACGGAGCTTACAGCAATCACTTACTAGATTTAGATCACTAAGTCTAGCTGTGCCCATTTTTCTTTCTACACTCTTCACACAACTCCACATGATGCCGAACTACAATAGCTTATATAGAATAAACATGGGGTAAGTTAACATTGATTGGTATCCCTCATGGTAAGGTTTTGTTTTGTTTCTCCTAGCACTACATGATTGCTCTGAAAATACATTACAGAAACTTCAAGGCTGAAGGAAAGCATGTTCTTCTGTATCCTTTTCCTAATAAACAACCTTTACTGTCCCAAATGGTAATTTAAAAAAAACATGGACTTGATTATGGGATTAAAGATGCCACTGTGAGAGGTGACAAAGACACCTCCTTTCAAAACCACACAAAATACAAAAACATAGTTAATACAGATAATCTTCAAGGAGCAATAGGAAAGAAGGCTATGCCAGACTGCATACACCTGGAGAAAAGACAAGACCTCATGGAACAGGGTAACATACCAAAGCCATGATCCTGGTGGGACCCAAGCCCTTCCTCCACCCCAGCTCACTGGCAGCAGGAAGAGAAACAGAGCAGGGAGGGGGCAGAGGCCTCAGACTGCTGAACAGCCAGCCCTGGAGATCTGCTTTGGGAGCACAAACCTACATTGCATGGTGCTCTGGAGATTGGTGGGGTTGGAAAGCTAAGACAGGCAGAATACGTGGAGAGACTGAGATTCCAGCTGTTTGTGGAAAACAGGGATCCACATCTGGCTGCTCTGGAACAAAAGAAAGGCAGGCAGTCTGAGATACTTCCTAACAGTGAGAGAGAGGGCTGCTAAAGGGGCAAGGATTGCACACAGCTTGCTGCTCAGGAGAAACGACAGCTGGACAAAACTGTCCAGGCACACTCTGCCCAGCAGGCTGGGAACTTTCAGGAGCTTCAGGTACTCTATCCCCCTGACTGGCTTCTTAGCTGCCAGGACCCCGACTGATATGCAGCCTGCTGCATCTTCCTCCTGGCCTGCTGGCACCGGTCACAAACTGGCAAACACTATGGAGGCATCAGACCAGCCAGAGGGAGGCCCCGCTTAGGGCAGCTACAAACCCAAAGCACAGAGGCTTACACTTGTGTGCTCAGCCCACTGGTTCAACAGTGGAGACAGGTACAGCAGATGAGAATCAGGAAATAGCACTTTCCTACCCCCAGGCACCAGTGCTGCTCCCCTGCGACCCCCAACATCATTCCAGGGACTGAGGGGCTCCAGAAATTAGAGCTTGTGTGTACTAGAGGGGTCCGCATACAAATATGAAACACCAAAGGAACCTGGTTCAGACCAAAATACCACAAGCACCAAAAAAAGGCCTAAGTGAAACTGAACTCACTGACCTTCCTGAAAGAGAATTCAAAATAAAAATCATTACCATGCTCATGGAGGTACAGAAAAATATTCAAGACCTCACAGACGAATTTAGATGCAGATTCAATCCTTAAGAAATCCCATATCTGAAGTGAAACATATGATGGAGGAATTTAAAAGCAGGTTAGATGTAGTAGAAGAGACGGTAAATGCAACAGAAACTGAAGAGGACCACAAAAAAGCTGAGGCACAGAGAGAAAAAAGGAACGCTAGGAATGAAAGAATATTGAGAGAAGTGTGTGACCAATCCAAATGGAACAATGTTTGCATTATAGGGGTACCAGAAGAAGAGAGAGAAAATAGGATAGACAGTGTCATTAGGAGGTAATTGTTGAAAACTTCCCTAATCTGGGGTAGGAGATAGTCTCTCAGGCCATGGATGTGCACAGATCTCCCAACACAAGGCACCCAAGCAGGACAACACCAAGAAATAAAATAATTAAAATGGCAATGGTCAAGGATAAGGACAGACCATTACAACCAGCCAGAGAGAGATAAAAGATCATGTACAAAGGAAAACCCAGCAGGCTATCATCAGACTTCTCCACAGAAACATTACAGTCTAGAAGGGAGTGGAATGATACATTTAATGCAATGAAGCAGAAGGGCCTCGACCAAGAATACTCTACCAGCAAGATTATCATTTAAATTTGAAGGAGGGATTAAACAATTTCCAGACAAACAAAAGCTGAGAGAATTAACCTCCCACAAACCATCTCTACAGTGTATTTTGGAGGGACTGCTATAGAAGGAAGTGTTCCTAAGGCTAAACCAGCTGTCACCAGTGGTAAGAAAATCAAAGTAGAGAAAGAAGAGATAATTATTATGCAAATACAAAATTAAATCAACTACCCCCAAAATCAGTCAACAAATAGATAAAAAGTACAGAATATGATACCTAATATATAAAGAATGGAGAAGGAAGAAAAAGGAATTGAAAAAAAGAACCTTTGGATTGTTTTTGTAACAGCATACCAAGTGAGTTAAGTTATTAGACCCTTAGATAGTAGTAAGGAAGATAACCTTGAACCTTTGGTAACCAAGAATCTAAAGCCTGCAATGGATATAAGTACACACCTATCGATAATCACCCTAAATGTAAATGGTCTGAATTCACCAATCTAAAGACATAGAGTCCTGAATGGATAAAAAAAAAAAAGACACACACACACACATATATATAAATGTATATGTGTATATATTTATATATATACATATAAATATATATATTTATATATATATATTTATTTATATATATTTATATATATATATCTGCTGCCTACAAGGGATTCACTTCACACCCAAAGATATACAAAGACTGAAAGTGAAGGGATGGGAAAATATATTCCATGCAACTAATAGGGAGAAAAAAGCAGGACTTGCAGTACTTGCGGTATGGTGGGTGACTCGATAACATGGGTGAATGTAGTAAACCACATTGTTTTTCTTGTAAAACGTTTATAAGAGTGTATATCAATAACACCTTAATAAAAAGAATTTAAAGGAAAAAGAAACATGAACTTTGTTGTATCCCTAATATATTCTGGTGCATATTTGTTGACTGGCATATTGTACTATTTCACTCACCAGAAGTACAAGACTTTAAGTAAAGATGCTGCCTTACACCAAAGATTGCTAAATCACTATCTACGAGCTCAATACAGTATGTAAGAGAAGAGGGCTTGCTAGTAAGTTACAGACATCACATACCTAGCCTATTCCCTAAAGAATCCTTGAACAAAGCAGTAATCTCAGGGAAATGAAATACCAAATGACAAAGGGAATGATAAAGGGGTGAGTCCAGAAAGAGGATATAACCATTATAAATATATATGCACCCATTACAGGAGCACCAACATTTGTGAAGCAAAAACTAACAGAAATCAAGGAGGAAATAGAATGTAATGCATTCATTCTAGGAGACTTCAATACACCATTCACTCCAAAGGTCAGATCCACCTTACAGAAAATAAGTAAGGACACAGAGGCACTGAACAACTCACTATAACAGATGGACCTAACACATCTACACAACTCTATACCCAAAAGCAGCAGGATACACATTCTTCTCCAGTGCACACAGAACATTCTCCAGAATAGAATACATACTAGGCCACAAAAAGAGCCTCAGTAAATTCAAAAATATTTGAAATACTACTAACCAACTTCTCAGACCACAAAGGAATAAAACTAGAAATAAATTGTACAAAGAAAAGAAAAAGGCTCACAAACAAATGGAGCCTTAACACTATGCTCCTAAATAATCAATGGATCAATGACCAAATTAAAATGGAGATCAAGCAATTTTTGGAGATAAATGAAAATAACAGAACAAAGCCCCAACTTCTGTGGGACACAGCAAAAGCAGTCTTAAGAGGAAAGTGTATAGCAATCCAGGCATATTTAAAGAGGGAAGAACAATCCCCAATGAATAGTCTAAAGTCACAATTATGTAAACTGGAAAAAGAAGAACAATAGAGCAAATGAGGCCCAAAGTCAGCAGGAGGGACATAATAAAGATCAGAGAAGAAATAAATAAAATTGAGGACAATAAAACAACAGAAAAAAATTCATGAAACCAAGAGCTGGTTCTCTGAAAAAATAAACAAAACAGATAAGGCCCTAGCCAGACTTATTAAGAGAAAAAGAGAATCTACACACAACAGAAATAGAAATGAGAAAGGAGAAGTCATGACATACCCCACAGAAATACTATGAAAATCTATATGCTAATAAGCTGGAAAACCTAGAAGATATGGACAACTTCCTAGAAAAATATAACCTTCCAAGAGTAATCAAAGAAGAAACAGAAAACCTAAAAAGACCACTTGCCAGCAACAAAAATTGAATCAGTAATCAAAAAACTACCCAAGAACAAAACCACTGGGCCAGATGGATACACCACTGAATTTTATCAGACATAAAGAGAAGACATAATCCCTATTCCCCTTAAAGTTTTCCAAAAAATAGAAGAGGAGGGAATATTCCCAAAGTCATTCTATGAAGCCAGCATCACTCTAATACCAAAAGCAGGCAAACATCCCACAAAAAAAGAAACTTACAGACCAATATCCATGATGAATATAGATGCAAAAATACTCAATAAGATATTAGCAAACCAAATTCAAAAATAAATCAAGAGCATCATACACCATGATCAAGTGAGATTCATCTCAGAGATGCAAGGATGGTACAACATCTGAAAATCCATCAACATCATCCACCACATCAACAAAAAGGACAAAAACCACATGATCATCTCCACAGATGCTGAAAAAGCATTAGACAAAATTCAACATCCGTTCATGATAAAAACTCTCAACAAAATGGGTATAGAGGGCAAGTACCTCAACATACTAAAGGCCATATATGACAAACCCATAGCGAATGTCATACATAACAGCAAGAAGCTGAAAGCTGTTCCTCTAAGATCAGGAACAAGACAGGGATGCCCACTCTCCCCACTGTTATTCAAAACAGTACTGGAGGTCCTAGCTAAGGCAATCAGACAAAGCAAAGAAATACAAGGCATCCAGACTGGTAAAGAAGAAGTCAAACTATCACTATTAGCAGATAACATAATATTATACATAAAAAACACTAAAGAATCCACTCCAAAATACTAGACAAATACCTGAATTCAGCAAAGTTGCAGGATACAAAATTAATACACAGAAATCCATGGCTTTCCTATACACTAACGATGAACTAGCTCAAAGAGAAATCAGGAAATCAATTTCTTTCACAGTTGCATCAAAAAGAATAAAATACCTAGGAATAAACCTAACCAAGGAAGCAAAAGACCTATACCCTGAAAACTACAAGAGACTCTTAAGACAAATTAAAGAAGTCACTAACAAATGGAAACTCATCCCACAATCTTGGCTACGAAGAATTAATATTGTCAAAATGGCCATCCTGCCTAAAGCAATCTACAGTTTCAATGGAATGCCTATCAAAATACCAACAAGGTTGAACAAATAGTTTTAAAATTCATATGGAACCATAAGAGACCCAAAATACTTAAAGTAATCCTGAGAAGAAAGAATAAAGCAGGGGGTAATCTCGCTTCCCAACTTCAAGCTTTACTACAAAGCCACAGTAATTAAGACAATTTGGTACTGGCACAAGAACAGACCCAAAGACCAGTGGAACAGAATAGAGAGTCCAGATATTAACACAGACATATATAGTCAATTAATATACGATAAAGGAGCCATGGACATACAATGGGGAAATGACAGCCTCTTCAACAGCTGGTGCTGGCAAAACTGGACAGCTAGAGAATGAAACTGGATCATTGTCTAACTCCATACACAAAAGTAAATTGAAAATGGATCAAAAACCTGAATGTAAGTCATCAAACCATAAAACTCTTAGAAAAAAACATAGGCAAAAATCTCTTGGACATAAACATGAGCGACTTCTTCATGAACATCTTCCCCTGGGCAAGGGAAACAAAAGCAAAACTGAACAAGTGGGACTATATCCGGCTGAAAAGCTTCTGTACATTAAAGGACACCATCAACAGAATAAAAAGGTATCCTACAGTACGGGAGAATATATTCATAAATGACAGATCCGATAAAGAGTTGACATCCAAAGTATATAAAGAGCACACCCACCTCAACAAAAAACAAAAAGCAAATAATCCAATTAAAAAATGGTCAGAGAAGCCGAACAGTCAGTTCTCCAGAAAAGAAATTCAGATGGCCAACAGACACATGAAAAGATGCTCCTCATTGCTAGTCATCAGAGAAATGCAAATTAAAACCAAAATGACATATCTCCTCACACCAGTAAGGATTGCCGCTATCCAAAAGACAAACAACAAATGTTGGCGAGATTGTGGAGAAAGGGAACCCTCCTACACTGCTGGTGGGAATGTAAATTAGTTCTACCATTGTGGAAAGCAGTATGGAGGTTACTCAAAAAACTCAAAATAGAAATACCATTTGACCCAGAAATCCCACTCCTAGGAATTTACCATAGGAATGGAGGAGTCCAGTTTGAAAAGGACATATGCACTCCTTTGTTTATTGTAGCACTATTTACAGTAGCCAAGAAATGGAAGCAACCTAAGTTTTCATCATCAGATGAATGGATAAAGATGTGGTACATATACACAGTGGAATATTATTCAGCCATAAGAAGAAAACAAATCCTACCATTTGCAACAACATGGATGGAGCAAGAGGGTATTATGCTCAGTGAACTAAGCCAGGTGGAGAAAGACAAGTACCAAATGATTTCACTCATATGTGGAGTATGAGAACAAAGAAAAAAACTGAAGGAGCAAAACAGCAGCAGACTCACAGAACCCAAGAATGGACTAACAGTTACCAAAGGGAAAGGGATTGGGGAGGATGGGTGAGAAGGGAGGGATAAGGTGGTGGAAAAAAGAAAGGGGGGATTATAATTAGCATGTAAAATTTTGGGGTGACATGGGGAGGGCTGTACAACACAGAGAAGACAAGTCGTGATTCTACAGTATCTTACCACTACTGGCTGATGGACAGTGTCTATAATGGGGTATGTGGGGGGAACTTGGTGAAGGGGGTAGTCTAGTAAACATGATGTTCCTCATGTAATTGTAATGATACCAAAAAAAAAGTCTTCACTTGGATGCTTTGCCTCAGTACAGCACAACCCAGATTACATCTACCACTTCTCCAAAACCACTCTTCCTATATTAATCAGTGGCACCAGTTCTCCAAGTCAAAATTCTAGATGTTATCTGGTTTATCCATCCTTCCAAAAATGTAAGTTTATTTTTTTAAAAATTACAAGCACACTCAATTTTAAAAATCCAAACACTAAGTACACACAAGAACAAAGTAAAAATTATCCTCCAACTATCCCTTTTATAGCCCTCACCTGTGGCAACAACCGAGCTAAAAATAGTGACTGATCCCTTTACACGGGGTATGTGCTCATCAGTCCCTATTGAGCCCAATGTCACTCAATGATGTCCTCCTCTAGAGGATCTGAATTTGCAACCCCCTCCATACATACCGTTGAATAATCAGTTTTCAACAATGTTGGATATATTTTGATATATGCCTTATTTGTGAGCTCATCTACATTTTGATCACTAAACAGTATGTAGTAGGTGCTCAATCAGTGTTTAGTTATTGACAAGCAAGTCATTCAAAACTGAACTGTCAGATTGTTTTATCACCTAACCCTTAAGGTGAAAGTGTTCCTTCTGTGTCTGAAGTGTACACTGTCCTTCTAATATAGCCCTTGTCAAGCTGCATTTTAACTCTGTCTACCAATTAGAGTGTGAATCATACAAAGAGAGAGAGTGACTATGTCTTTCCTATCAGTAGATTAAGTAGCGAGCACATAAGTAAGTAGCTGGCTGGAATATATTATTCAATCAGTTCACGTACTGAGCAAAAACTCCATGGTTTGAAGAAGCTCACCATCATCTACAGTCACAGATTTTCGTTAAGTTTCATCTAAGTGCCTGGGGCATTGGTGAGTTTAATATCTCATGGAAAACAGTGATAGCTCAAACCTCAAAGTAATATCCATTTGATTTTCATTTTCATCTCATTTTTTGTGCTTTCCAAAGTTAAAAAGTAAGTGTACATTGCTTTTTTCATCATTAAAATTAGCAAACTTTACAAAATATGTACACTAAAGTATGTTTTTTTAAAAGGCTCACTTGACTGATTCTGCTATCAATGGTCAAAGCTATTTCATGCACTTAAATTTTAATGATGCTAACTAATATTGGAGGGATAGCCTGATGGAAGGGGGGGGGGGGCGGAAGGAGAAATTCCCACCATTGTACTTAACACTGTTGGCCAGAATAAGGTTGACATCATCCAGAAAGCTGTCCCGACCCTGATACTTGTGCTTGGAGATATTCTGTGATTAAAAGAATCAGGGACTCAGATGCATATACAAAGTTACTGGATTCCAAAAAGACATTTTAGAACAAAACACAAAACACTCACCTTACGTATAGTCTCTAAATCCATTGGACTCACAATCACTTTGTAATAATCTGGAACGAACTTCTTATTAACTGGGTGATGAAATGGCCAAGACTAGTTAAAAGAAACCATGAGAAATAATTAAATGCAAAATCATTCTTTATACCAGAAATTCTAAACCTAATCACTAATATTCCTAAGAGTCTGACAAAAGCTATGAATTCTCTACCCAGAAAGACATAATTACATAAAACTTTGCATATAATTTAAGGGGTTCATGGAATCCTTTAAAGGTTCCTATGCTCTCATAGCGTAAGATCTCCTGCTCTATACTTACAATTAAAATTTCTTATCCCCAGCTCCATCCAGAAGTTTTATAGCATTGCACATATATAACATATGCCTGCAAGCTGAATGTTAACAGTTCAGAATTCCTAGGGACTATCATTACAACAAAATGATACGTTGAATCAACACAGTAGCCCTGGACATGAAGTTGTAATAGACAAAACATGAGGATGACGACAAACACTGGTTAACTATCAAACTGTCATTTGTCATGAAGCACCTCTAAATGCAAAGCCTCCCACTGGCTGGCATCCTAATCTCTCTACAGAGCTATTCAGGAACATTGAAATACTGAATGGCAACAATAGGCAGAATAAGCCTCTATATCCATAGGGTTCTTGGACTCTTTGATTTCAGTGATAATGCCTCAGACAGCAAAAAAAGGTTGGTTTTTAAAATTACATCACTTTGAATCGATAAATACCACCCTCCAGACTCCCCAACATACATATACATGCAAATACTACTGTTTTCCTTCCCCCTGTACTGTCTTCACAATATTTAGCACGAAGACCACCTACATCTGCAACTGCCATCATTTTCTGGGTGACAATGTTGTCTAGAATGAAAGAAAATGCCACTTGGTCATCATCATCCAGCAAGGGGTTGATAGCTTTCTCTAAACGAGCCAAATTGTCTTCTTCCTGACACAAAACAAAGCGAAAGGAAAGACAGAAGTTTTCCTGAGGTGTGGTCAACAAAGAAAATTAAGGAGAATTTACAGCTCAGTTGTCTATTCCCCTTGAGCCAGAGACTCTAACTTTGAATTTTCAGCTACTCAGTTCCAGGCAAAAAGTCCAGATAAATGATACTCCAGTAAAAGATCAAAGAGCCATATCAACCAATACATCCAAAAGCATCAAAGGGATATACCAACCACTCTCTTAGGAATTCTATCTTCTATTCCTATAGATCACCAAAAATATACATTCCTGGGTCTCAATAGCTTAGCTCCCACAACAAAAACACCTTTACCAAGTTAGATTTTAATATCATGTTCTTTCTGCTACAACACTATTGCTGAAAGCACTGAACACTTTATTGGTGATTACTGACTTCTCTATAAGGGAATCTAACCCAATACAATGATTTCAGACTATACTAGGAAAAAATTGTTTTAATAATTCCTCATCCTCACAAACACTTAGTATTTTCAGGGTTTTGTTTTGTTTGTTTTCTTAAATTTTAGCTTCTGGTAGGTATGTTGGTTTAAATTTGCATTTTCCCAGTGATCAAGTTGAGAATCTTCTCATGTTTATCGGTCATTTGGTAATCCTCTTTTATGAGATGTCTACCTCATATTAACATCATTATCAACTTGTATATTTTTATAAGCTTGTAAGGTGTCTTTTCCTTTTTTTTTGGTAAGAAGATGGAATATAGACACATTATCTTTTAAAAATTAAAATTCCTCCCTGCCAGAACTCTCTCTTAGCTCCAGCTGACTTCCTGGGAAGTCATTTTCCTTGGCCCTTTTTGAAGAGTTATGTGGGTTCTAGATTTTAATCCCAGCTCTACTATTTAGTAGTCATGCTGCCCAGGGCAAGTCATTTTCTTCTATGAACCTCAGTTTTTCCATCTACAAAAAAGGATTGGACTATATGATTTCTAAGGTCCCTTCCAGACTCTAACATACTGAAGATATGCTACTTCCCCACTCCTGTACTCCTCTTTCTGTTAACGCCGTACTTCCTCAACCCTGCTCCCACCACCTTCAAATTCTACTGCCTTTCTCTCATTTTAAATGTTTTACCTCTTTGAGTTTTTCATCACAGAGATCCAGCATGGACTGAGAGATCTGGGTCAGTGAGTGCTTCGGACCTAAATTACAGCAAAACATTATTAAGATTAAGGAGGCAAGAGCTGCCAATACCTCTTCAGATTTATAACACATTTCCTCAAGCACCTAATACAACTATGTGCCAGGCACCAGCCTTGCTGCTGAGTCAGACAGGTATACTAGTGTTAGCTCCATTTTTCAGGGCTTAACACGGCATATCCACACTATGTATGAATAAACTAATTTTAACTCTTCCTTATTTGTGTTACCTCCACACATAGTACTACTATTATTAGTACTGCTGCCTTTAATACCTTGTAAATGATACTATAGACAGGGAATAACAATCTGCTGAAAGATGGCTGAGAAGATCAATGCATGGTTTATATCTTTCCATACTTAGCATATATAATTTGTGATTACAATTTTCATTTACAGAACTCCTGGTTTATGATGTCCTCCCAAAATATGGCTAATCCAAAGCCTTTGCCACACAACAATACCTGTCCCATCTCAGACTGTTATTTTAGTTTCCCTGAACTCCTTTAGGAAATTCCTTCAATGATCTTCTACACTCCTCCTACTTACAGTTGCCCTAATTTAAGCAAATTTAGTGTAAGATGGTGATAATCAGCGGATACATGGCAGCTGAAGTCATGAAAATGAAAAACGTGGGAAATGATTAGATAAAGTCCCCCCATAAGAGGGAGAGGATTGAGGAGGATCAAGTGGTCAACAGTGCTAAATGCACTTTAAAAGTTCAAGAAAGTTATTCTTAGCACATGATAAAATGTTCAACAGCAAAGACAAATACTGCATGATCTCACTTCTATGTGGGATCCAAAAAAATCAACACCACCACTACCAAAAATCCAAACTCACAGAAAAAGAGATCAGACTTATCAGAGGTGGGGTTGGGCAAGGGAGTTATAGGAAGGTGGTCAAAAGGCACAAACTTCCAGTTATAAGACAAATTAAGGACTAGGGACATAATGTACAACATGATGACTATAATTAACACTGCTGTATGGATATATAGGAAAGTTGTTATATTTTAATAGTTCTCATCAAAATGAAGCAAAATTTTTCTCCTTTTATTGCACCTGTGTAAGATGGTGGATGCTAACTAAACACTGTGGTACTCATTTGACAACACATGTAAGTCAAATTACTACCCTATACACTGAAACTTACACAGTGCTGTATGTCAATTCTATTTCAAAGATGGAGGGAAAAAAGGATGCTCGACATCATTAGTCATTAAGGAAATGCAAATGAATACAACAGTAAGATACCACTTCATATCCACAAGGTGGTTAAAATAAAAAAGATGGACAATAAATAACAAGTACTGACAAAAAATGTGGAGAAATTGGAACTCTTACTACACACTGGGATTGTAAAACAGTGCAGTTGCTCTAGAGATACAGTCTGGCAGTTCAAAAAGCTAAACACAGAGTTACCATCTGTTACAAGCAATTCCACTCCTAGATATTTATCCAAGAGAAATTAAAACAAATATCCACATAATAGTTTGTACATAAATGTTCACAGCAGCATGTTTGTATTAGCCATAAAGCACAAACAACCTGGTGTCCATAAACTGATGAACAGATTTTTAAAAACAGGGTCTCTGCACAAAGGAATATCATGTGGTAATAAAAAGAGGTAATAAATACCGATACACACTACAACATGTATAACACACATTAAAACTGACCAGTTTAAGTGGGTGAATTATATAGCGTACAAATTATATCTCAATAAAGCTGTTTAAATAAAAGGTATTTCTGAAATAGGCCATCTGATCCACCCACAGTTAGGAGGCTGCTAGTATTTCTGCAGAAGTCAACTGCAGAGTTGTGAGGTACAAATGGGAAATGAGTAAGTGGAGGCGTATGTGGAGCATGGTGGTCAAGAGCATAGGCTTTACATAAGATATACTTGTATTTACGTCTCTGCTACTTTTTAGCCGAATGACCACCACCTTGGTCTGAGAAGAAAGAAGATTGAGCTAGAGAGGGATATAAGGCTATAAGACAGTTCTAACTTTAAAATTTTCTTCCTTATTTTTTTTACTAACATCTCCACCTAAATAACCCACAGATACCTCAAACTCCGTATTTTCAAAGTCAATACTTAACTTTCCGTTCCCCTTCCAATCTGATTTTTGTTTTAAGTATTTATCCTTGCAACTTGAATGACAGGTGGACCTAACAAAGTTATTCTTCCCTTGTATGTATGTATGTGTCTGGCACTCTGCTAGGTCCTGGGAATACAACGATGAGTAAGACATGGTCTCTCTAGAAGGACACAAGGTGGCGGGAGAATCAGATACATAAATAATTATATATATTACAACACCTGAAAACATACACTTAATTGTGCTGGAGAGCAAAAGGACAAAAAAATGGATACTTTAGGCAATTTGAATAACTGTTCATGAAGAGATGATATGACCTGGTCTGGAAATATGAATGGAAATTTACCACTGAAAGGGAAGAAAGAGCATTCCAGAGAGCAAAGACGGTACAAAGACATGAAGAAATAGCATAGGATATTTAGTGAAGTATATGTTGAGTGTGGCAGGAGTCTACAGTAGTTGTGGGATCCAGTCACAGGTGATGAGACTAGATAAACAGGTTAGGCCTGCTTGTGAAAGGTCTTAAAATCTAGGTACTACTACTGTCCCAGTTGTACAGATGAGAAAACTGAGGAGATTAAATAACTTGTCTGAGGTAACTCAATTAGTAAGTGGCAGAGCAATTATTCATACTCTGGCTGTACTCTTAATCCCTATGTCTATATATGAACCTATGGACAAGGACACAACTAGAAACTAGAAAACTTTATCCTTTACGTGCAGAAGCTATATTGTTTACCCTCTTTTAAGACTCAGAAAACAGATTTCTTCCTCCTTGCCTTTCTAGCTGGAGCATATAACTGCCTCTATGTTAAAAGATCTGTAGATCAAATCAAAGATTCACATACAGCAAATATGGTCACAAGCACAGTTTCTGAACATGTTCCATCCACACAGAATCTCTCTCCCTTCTGCTTACTTAGGCCCACTTCTTCCCCCAGTACTCTCCATGAAATTCTTTCATTTCAACAGATACACTCCAAATTATACAGAGGGTACATTAAAAAGCGGGAATAAGCAGCAGCACTATTTGTGACTTTGATGGGGTGTGAGGGAGGACTTGATGATATGGGTAAATGTAGTAATAACCACATTATTTTTCATGTGAAACCTTCAAAAGACAGTTTATCAAAGATCCCTTAATAAAAAAAACATCTCAGGCTTGTCCTGAGAATTACAGTATGTAAGTAAGTATATATAAAGTGCTTAACACAGTGGATGGCACTTAGAAAATGTTAAATAAATGTTAGCTATTTATTATTTTCTTCTAAAAAAAGCAGTATTTATTAAATGACTAGAACATGTATACATGATTTTCATAACCCCAAAAAGCCTCAATACATTGTGTGTCCTTTCAGTGTCCAAGATAGTCTGAATTTAGGACTATTAAGGGATAAATAAGGATCTGAATGGTGACCTTTGTAGTCAAGGATCAGGTGATTCTTACCATTGTAGGTTGCACTGTTTTTTACAATTAATTCCAAATGGTCTCTGAACTCTTTCCGAGATGGGTAGAGGTGTTGACGCACATTTTCACGGAGTGTTTGTAAGTCCATTGGTCGAGTGATAATTCTGTAGTAGTCCTTGACAACCTTTCCATTGACTGGAGTGTGGAAAGGGTATGTCTGTGCAAACAAAATCCAGCACCATTAATGAGCAAAGAACACTTGCCAGAGCCAATTCCTGAAAACTCACTTTTTACCTGTCTAAGTGGATATCAACTCTCAAAGGAATCTTTCTAGGTGGAACAGGTCTGACTTCCTCTTTAACTAAACTGTTAAAGAAAAGAACGAAACAACTGTATACCGAAAAATTAGGAGGTCCAAGCAGCTGTGACTCTATCTACTGCCCTGTACCTGTAATTATACACAGAAGAAAGGGCCTAGCCATCCCTACTGTAGATATGTATGCAATGAACTCACATTTGGAAGCTCTCTCATGTCATTGATGATACACTCCAAGATGGAGGACAATGTCACCATGGGGTCTGTCTGGCGCCGGTGAATGGACTTACGAGGTCTCTACAGAGAAACAAGAAATAAGAATGCTACTTTTTTAACTTTTAATTTTGGTATCATTAATGTACAATTACATGAGCAACATTATGGTTACTACACTGCCGCCATCATCAAGTCCCCACCACATACCCCACTACAGTCACGGTCCATGAGCGTATCAAGATGCTATAGAACCACTACTTGTCATCTCTGTGTTGTACTGCCTTCATCATGAGCTCCCCCGCTACATTATGTGTGCCTATAATAATGCCGCTTTTTTGCTCATATCCCTCCTTTCACAACCATCCTCCCCAATCCCTTTCTCTTTGGTAACTGTTACTGCATTCTTCGGTTCTGTGACTCTGATGCTGTTTTGTTCCTTCAGTTTTTTCTTTGTTCTTGTACTCCACAGATGAGGGAAGTCATCTGAAATGTCTTTCTCCACCTGGCTTATTTCACTGAGCCTAATACCCTCTAGCTCCATCCATGTTATTTCAAATGGTAAAGATTTATTTTCCTCTTAAGGCTCAATAATATTCTATTGTGTATATGTACCACATCTTCGTTATGCACTCATACACTGATGGACACTTAGGTTGCTTCCATTTCTTGGCTATTGTAAATAGTGCTGTGATAAACATAGGTGTGCATCTGTCTTTTTCAAACTGTGTTGATGCATTCTTAGGGTCAATTCCTCGGAGTGGAATTCCAGGGTCAAATGGTATTTCTATTTTGAGTTTTTTGAGGAATATCCATACTACTTTCCACAATAGAAACTAATTTACATTCCCACCAGCAGTGTTGGAGGGAGGGTTACCCTTTCTCCATATACTCGCCAACATTTGTTGTTGTTTATCTTTTGGATGGTGGCTATCCTAACTGGTGTGAGGAGAAATGTCATTGTGGTTTTAATTTTCATTTCGCTGATGATTAGCGACGTGGAGCATCTTTTCATGTGCCTGTTGGCCATCTCAATTTCTTTTCTGGAGAACTGATTGTTCAGCTCCTCTGACCATTTTCTAATTGGATTATTTGCTTTTTGTTTGTTGAGGTATGTGAAGTCTTTATATATTTTTGATGTCAATCCTTTAGCGGATCTGTCATTTATGAATATATTCTCCCATACTGTAGGATATCTTTATGTTCTATTGATGGTTTCCTTTGCTGTACATAAGTTTCTCAGCTTGATAAAGTCCCACTTGTTCATTTTTGCTTTTGTTTCCCTTGCCTGGGAGATATGTTCATGAATAAGTTGCTCATGTTTATGTCCAAGAGATTTTTGCCTATGTTATTTTCTAAGAGTTTTATGATTTCATGACTTACATTCATGTTTTTAATCCATTTTGAATTTACTTTTGTGTATGGGGTTAGACAATGATCCAGTTTCATTCTCTTACATGTAGCTGTCTAGTTTTGCCAGCACCAGCTGTTGAAGAGGCTGTCACTTCCACACTGTATGTCTGTGGCTCCTTTATTGTATATTAATTGATCATATATTTTTGGGTTAATATCTGGATTCTCTCTTCTGTTCCACTTGTCTAAGGGTCTGCTCTTGGGCCAGTACCAAATTTTCTACATCACTGTGGCTTTGTAGAAGAGATTGAGGTTGGGAAGTGAAATCCCCTCTACTTTATTCTTCCTTCTCAGGACTGCTTTGGTATTCGGGGTCTTTTGTGGTTCCATGTGAATTTTAAAACTTTGTTCAAGTCCGTTGAAGAATGCTGTTGGTATTGTGATAGGGAATGCATTGAATCTGTAGATTGCTTTGGGCAGGATGGCCACTTTGACAATATTAATTCTTCCTAACCAAGAGCATGGGATGAGTTTCCATTTGTTAGTGTCCTCTTTAATTTATCTTAGGAGTATTTTGTAGTTTTCAGGGTATAGGGCATAGATCTTTCACTTGGTTAGGTTTTTTCCTAGCAATTTTATTCTTTTTGATGCAGTTGTGAAAGGAAATGTTTTTCTGATTTCTCTTTTGGCTAGCTCATTGTTAGTGTATAGGAAAGCAACAGATTGCTGTATATTAATTTTGCACTCCACAAATGTTCTGAATTCATGTATTACATCTAGTAGTTTTGGAATGGAGTCCTTAGGGTGTTTGATGTACAATATCGTGTCATCTGCAAATAGTGACAGTTTAACTTCTTCCTTAACAATCTGGATGTGCTTTATTTGTTTTGTCTGATTGCTGTGACTAGGGCATCTAGTACTTTGTTGACTAATAGTGGGGAGAGTGGGCATTGCTGTCTTGTTGCCAATCTTACATGAAAAGCTTTCAGCTTCTCATGCTTAAGTACAATGTTGGCTGAGTTTTTGTCATATATGGCCTTTATTATATTGAGGTATGTGCTCTCTATACACATTTTGTTGAGAGCTTTTATCATGAATGGATGTTGAAAATTTTCAAATGCTTTTTCAGCATATATGCAGATGATCGTGTGGTTTTGTCCTTCATTTTGTTGATGTGGTGGATGATGTTGATGGCTTTTTGAATGTTGTACTATCCTTGCATCCCTTGTATGAATCCCGCTTGATCACGGTGTATGATCCTCTTGATGTATTTTTGAATTTGGTTTGCTAATATTTTGTTGAGTATTTTTGCATCTATATTCTTCAGGGATATTGGTCTGTAATTTTCTTTTTTTGAGGGGTGTTTGACTGGTTTTGGTATTAGAGTGATGCCAGCTTCATCAGATGAGTTTTGCAGTATTACCTCCTTTTCTATTTTTTTGAAACTTTAAGGAGAATGGGTATTACATCTTCTCTAAAAGCCTGATAAAATTCAGCAGTGAATCCATCTGGCCTGGGGCTTTTGTTCTTGTGTACTTTTTTTATTATTATCGATTCAATTCCACTGCTGGTAATTGGTCTGTTTAGATTTTCTGTTTCTTTCTGGGTCACTCTTGGAAGGTTGTATTTTTCTAGGAATTTGTCCATTTCTTCTAGGTTTTCCAGCTTGTTGGCATATGGGTTTTCATACAATTCTCTCATAATTCTTTGTATTTCTGTGGGGTACATCATGATTTTTCCTTTTTCATTTCTGATTCTGTTTATGTCTGTAGCTTCTCTTTTTCTCTTAAATCTGGCTAGGGGTTTATCTATTTTGTTCATTTTCTCAAAGAACCAGCTCTTGTTTCCACTGATTCTTTCTACTGTTTCATTTTTCTCAATTTTATTTATTTCTGCTCTACTCTTTATCATATCCCTCCTGTTGACTTTGGGCCTCATTTGTCCTTCTTTTTCCAGTTTCAATAATTGTGACTTTAGACTATTCATTTGGGATTGTTCTTCCTTCTTTAAATAGGCCTGGATTGCTATATACTTTCCTCTTAGAACTGCCTTCACTGCCTCCCACAGAATTCTGGGCATTGTACTGTTGTTTTCATTTGTCTCCATATATTGCTTGATCTCTGTTTTAATTTGGTCATTGATCCATCAATTATTAAGGAGCACATTGCTAAGTATCCATGTGTTTGTGAGCCTTTTTTTTTCTTTGTACAATTTACTTCTGGACTTATACCTTTGTGATGTGAGAAGTTGGCTGGTAGAATTTCAATCTTTCTGAATTTACTGAGGCTCTGTTCATGGCCTTGGTCTGTTCTGGAAAATAGAGAAAGTGTATTCCCCTGCTGCTTTTGGGTGTAGAGTTCTGTAGATGTCTGTTAGGTCCATCTGTTCTAGTGCGTTGTTCAGTGCCTCTGTGTCCTTACTAATTTTCTGTCTTGGTTGATCTGTCCTTTGGAGCTAGTGGTTTGTTGAAGTCTCCTAAAATGAATGCATTGCATTCTATTTCCTTCTTTAATTCTGTTAGTATTTGTTTCACATATGTCAGTGCTCCTGTGTTGGTTGGGTGCATATATATTTATAATGGTTGCATCCTCCTGTTGAACTGCCCCCTTTATCATTATGTAATGTCCTTCTTTTTCTCTTGTGACTTTCTTTGTTTTGAAGTCTATTTTGTCTGATACAAGTACTGCAACACCTGCTTTTTTATCCCTGTTGTGTGCATGCAATACCTTTTTCCATACCTTCACTTTTAGTCTGTGTATATCTTTGGGTTTGAGATGAGTCTCCTGTAAGCAGCATATAGATGGGTCTTGCTCTTTTATCCATTCTATTACTCTGTGTCTTTTGATTGGTGCATTCAGTCCATTTACATTTAGGGTGATTGTCGATAGATATGTACTTATTGTCATTGCAGACTTTGGATTCATGCTTACCAAAGGTTCAAGGGTAGCTTCTTTACTATCTAACTATCTAAACTTAACTCAATTGTGCTATTATAAACACATTCTGATGATTTTTTACTTCTCACCCTTCTTATTCTTTCTCCTCCACTCTTTATATGTTAGGTGTTTTATTCGGTACTCCTTTGTGTTTCCTTGACTGCTTTTGTATATAGCTGATTTATTTTTTGCCTTTTGTTTGTATTTGGTTGGTTTGCTTTCTTTGCTGTGATTTTATTTTCTCTGGTCACCTGTATTCAGCCTTAGGAGTACTTCCATCTAGGGCAGTCCCTTTAAAATACCCTGTAGCAGTGGTCTGTGGGAGGCAAATTCCCTCAACTTTTGCTTGTCTGGAAATTGTTTAATCCCTCCTTCAAATTTTAATGATAATCATGCTGGATACAGTGTTCTTGGTTCAAGGCCCTTCTGTTTCATTGCATTAAATATATCATGCCATTCTCTTCTGGCCTGTAAGGTTTCTGTTGAGAAGTCTGATGATAGCCTGATGGGTTTTCCTTTGTAGGTGACCTTTTTTCTCTCTCTGGCTGCCTTTAATACTGCGTCCTTGTTTTTGTTCTTTGCCATTTTAATTATTATATGTCTTGGTGTTTTCCTCCTTGGGTCCCCTGTGGTGGGAGATCTGTTGGCTTCCATGGTCTGAGAGACTATTTCCTTCCCCAGTTTGGGGAAGTTTTCAGCAATTACTTCTTCAAAGACACTTTCTATCCCTTTTTCTCTCTCTTCTTCTCTGGTACCTCTATAATGCAAATATTATTCCATTTGGATTGGTCACACAGTTCTCTTAACATTCTTTTATTCCTAAAGATCCTTTTATCTTTCTATGTCTCAGCTTCTCTGTATTCCTCTTCTCTTGATTTCTAGCCATTAACAGTCTCTTGCACCTCATCCAGTCTCCTCTTTACATCCTTCTTTTTATTGTTTCGTTTATATTATCTACCTCCAGACTTCATCACTTAGCTCTTGCATATTTCTCTGCAGCTCCATCTGCATGGTTATGACTTCCGTTTTTAATTCTTTTCCAGCAAAATTGGTTATACCTTTCCACGCCCTCTCTCTGGCAATGTTTGAGAGATTTTGGACTGGACCAGGTTCTTTTGTCTTTTCACGGCAAGAGAAGTGATCACTGGCAAGTGGCACGTGTGTCAGCTGGGAGAACGAAGTCCCTTCCTGCTTGATGGTCACCTTGCCCTTCTCCACTGCCTGTGCCAGTTAACCACACACAGGGAGCCATCTCTGGGTTAATACCCTGAGCTGCCATGCATAGTGAAGCCCTTAGGATAGCCCAGGGCACTGCCTGGGGTTGCAGGCGCATGGCATGTTCTCCTATGAGAATGGCACCCCTTCGTCCCTTCATCCCTCTGGACTTTGTGCCAGCTTCCTCTGTCCCTGGTGCAAAGCCTCGGGTTCTGGCCCAGTTAGCTGCACGCTGGCAGAAGACTGTGTGGTTTCTGTGGGTGAGGCTGCTTCCCGGCTGGTCTGCAGCAATTTCCTTGCAGTGAGCTGTTTCCGTGCAGTGCCGGTGGAGGGGAACGAACGGCAGCCTGCTTATTGCCATGAGGGGCTGCGGAACCGCATTGCCACCCAGTGGATTAGGGTGTCTGATGCTCCTTAAGATTCCCAGTCTGCTTGGACGCATGTGCTGGGATGATTTTGTCTACCTGTTAAACTACTGTCTCTTTAAGAATTTTAAAGCACCTGCTTTTCTTTTGTCCTAGGAGAGCTGGCTGTGGGGACCCGCTCACAGACTCTGTCTTGGACTTTACTTTCCCATTTCTCTAATATCCAGTACAGCATGCAATATGTGTCTGTGCTCCTGAGGCAGATTACTAGGGTTGGTTATTTAGCAGCCCTGTGTTTCCACTCCCTCCCCACTCTGATTCTTCTCCTCCTACCAGTGAGCTGCGGTTGGGGGAGTGCTCAGATCCTACCAGGTCACAGCTTTGAATCACCCTTTTCATGAGATGCTGAGTTCTCGCAGATGTAGATGTAACCTGGCTGTTGTACTGTATCTTCTGGTCTCTCTTTTAGGAATAGTTGTATTTGTTGTATTTTCATGGGGAGGATATTTCCACTGCTCTACTCATGCTGGCATCTTGAGCACCTTCGACCCAGAATGTTTCTTCAGACTTGAAAAACCCAATACTTTCTAGCTAGATAAATAGAGTTTGGCAATCTTGTAACAAACACTACACATAGTTTTTAGGGCAAAGCCAAAAGAAGAATCTAAGGATGTGCCACAGCCATGGGTTAGAGCGTAAAGGGAATCAATACGAACCCCATCTGGTCATAAAGAAGCAATAAAAATACTCACATTCAAATTGTCACAGTGAACACTGGTTTCAACGCGCCATTTCTTCTTTGGAGGAAATTGCTGTTTAGGGAACTTGAGAACCAGAGATTTTCTCCGAACTTCATTAGCACTGCAATCAATAACACTTTCATAGTGTGCAGTCCCTATTTCCACTTGCCAGAAAAAAAGCAACTACAATGAAAATGTCCGAAGTACCAGAGCAAAAGCCTGGGGGGGGAAAAGCCTAACCAAAAGCTAGACATCTGTATTCTAAGGCTCAGATCACCCAAGGCCTTATAGGATCTCCAAATTAATAAAGAACTGGGCAAGCTGTAAGTAACTTCACCTCACTTTCCTTTTTGGCAGATAAGGGAACTAGGCTAAAGGAATTCCAGGAAACCTTCCAGCTCCAACATTTTTAGGGTTAAAGTCTTAGGAAACTTAAGTTACTCAGAATGGAAACATGAACAGTATTAAAAAGTGGTTTGAAAAGAAAAACAAGTTTGTTTTTCCCTCAGTCATTAAAAACCCACCTTCTTCCCTTCCATTGTATAGGATCAAGATACTACATTCTCCTTTTCTAATGTGCTGCAAAACATGACTGTTACAGATACCAAAAATATAAATCAACAATGATGAAAAAAGATCCCAAAACTTAACAGAAACAGAAACAAATTCTATGGTGATAGATGGGAACAAGACTTACGGTGGTGATCACGATATAAATATGAAGTTAAAATGTTGTACACTGAAACTTTTATGTCATATACCAATTTTACCTCAATAAAAAACCAAATGAATATAACTATATCAAATTCATAAAGAAATTACACACAAAAAAGAATTCGAATATATTTTGAGTATCATACCCTGACTGCACAACTTCAGTGACATAGTCCAAGGACAACAAACTACAGAAAACACCATGAATCTACTTTATATATTTGTTGTTAATAGAGATATCAGTATTGTAATTCTCAAACTATATTAAGAAGAGAAAATGAATAAATATGTTGATGTTGGGAATGACAGGAAGGATACAAATATGGAATGGGGGAAGATGAAGAAGAATCCATAGATGCAATCTGAATTAGAGGTATCATAATGAATTGTGATTTACAGATATATGTACACTTCCTAGTTCTGTCTACTAAAAGTCTAGAAGCAATGATATCTTAGTGGCAATGAGCATACCTAACATTTAGATCTTGGTTTTCTAAATACCATTCCCTAATAAAAGGAACCATGGCTCCTTGGAAAACTGGCTGACTCTAGGTCTTGGACAGGGAAATTTCAAGGACAGCCTAGAACATCTTGTGTCAGAAAGACAAGAAGTTCTCAAAGATTTATAGGGTCATTTCAAAAGGACAAAGGATCTAGCTGGAAGAGGTCAAGTTTAAGACAATATGAACATCAAAATTAATAATGATGTTAATGAGTTACAAGACATTAAACTTACAGAGGAAAGAATTTCAGAATCCATAGTAATACTCAAACAAAAGGGAGGGAAAGCTCTTCTTTAGAGCATGCCAGTTAACGTGGGAAGAACACTACATATAAAAACCACTGTTTTGCAACTCCTAACATAATAATTGAGTTAAGCAATGATCATCAATGCTAAACCTACTAAGAGAAAGATTGTTTGGGAACAGTTTATTCACCCTCTTATTAATTACAAAGGGAAAAACATGTATTTATTACAGAGGAATCTGCGGGATCACTTTAACAAGATTAAAACTCATGAGAAAACCTGACATAATGTGCTTCCTGATGTGGTGTAATAAGTACACAATATCACCTTGCCAAAGACATGACATGTAAAACAAAACAAGTGCAAAGGACAGTTCTAGATTGAGAGACACTCAAAATGCTTAATATTTGAACTGGGATTGGATTCTGCACAGAGAATATGCAACAGAGCATTGAGACAACCAGGGAAATCTGAATACTGAATATCAGATATGACTTAATCAGTGTTAATTTTCCTAGCTGCAGTAACAGTATAATGGTATGTCCTGATTAGAAGATGTGTGTGAAAAAGTTCATGACTAAAATGTCATGATGCCAGCAACTTACTTCCAAATGGTTCAGGAAAAAAAAGGTTTAGATTTAAGATGAAGCAAATGTGACAAAAGTTTTAACAGCTGGTGAGTTTAGAGGACTAGTATAGTGTATTTTTCTTCCAACTTTCTGTAGGTTTCCAATTTCAAACTATAAAGTTAGGGGGAAAATCTTCTTTCATTAAAAACTTCTCCACTTGATTATCAATATTAAATTCTCTGAGGGAAAGAGACAGGTACATACAAGCATCGTTTATGTCTCCTTGACCTATTTGGATGTTCACTATCAGAATAGTGTGGTTAGGGACCTTAAGAATGTTACCAGTGCTGGCAAGTAGAATACGAAGAGCATCTATTATATGCCAGGCACTGTTCTACATGTTCTATATAGTCCCTCTCAGTTTATCTTCATGGGTACCCTGGTATGGGTAGTTCTCTTTTGTAAATAAGGAAACTGAGACTCAGGAAAGTTCAGTAGCACACCCAGTGTTAATTAGTGGAACCTGAGTGCTTCATGACAAAAGACTAATTTTCATTACTGGCAACAATTACTGAGGAAAATCCATCCATGTTAACTGCAGAAAACACATCACATCCACCCCTGCCACCCATCAATATCATCAGCCTCCAACAGATCTGCTTTCCCTTACCTCTCAATTAGCTGTTTCCCCAAAATAATCTTGGTCCCTTCAACCTTAATAAGTTCTTCATTATCATTATGAATGACTGTCTTTTCCAACTCCTTCTCCTGCTCCTCAGTCATGGCAACAGGTTTGGAAGGTGGGGCATTTGTTTGATAATAGAGGGGGCAGAATTTGTTTGTCCTCCTGTGCCCAATGGCACCACAAGCCCCACATTTCTGCTGCAAAAAGAAAATTAACAACATGACAGGAGTAAGTAGGCTGCATGCTAGTGTTAAAAAATACATGGGAGCCAGGAGAGAAACAAAGGCAGGTTCAGAACTTTTTTCTAATAGAATTGTTATAGGCCTTTCAACCAGAAACCACTAGACAAAAGTGCATGTATGGAACTGATACATTAAAAATAAAATGAAATACAGAGAACGATCATTTCTTTAAAAATCAACTAAGGAAGAAAAGGGTGAGGATTTTCACTCCCAGTTTAAGTTGTAAACATTGATAATGTCAAACATGCAGGAGAAAGGCTGCTGGAAGCCCAAGGCTGGCCCAAGGCTGCATTCAGCCACACAGGCAGCTAGCATGGGTATATTCTGAGCCAAAAGGAAAAGGCTCAATAATACCAAGTCTCCATCTCAGTTTTGAAACTGACTTCAGGTTCATCTATAAAATGAGGTCAGTACTCATTGTAGCCCAGAGAAAACAAGCAGTGACTGTGGCATCTTAATACACTGATGGACAGTGACTGCAATGGGGTATGGGGGAGACTCAATATGGGCGAATGTAGTAACCAGATTGTTTTTCAAGTGAAACCTTCATATATCAATAATACCTTAATAAGAAAAAATGAGGTCAAGTCAGTACTGTGTCACGTTTATATCATATCACCTACAAGAAAGAAACACTAAAATACTAATGACCTCAGTACACATAACAGCAGTTTATATCTGCCAAGAATTTAACAGTTTATAAAGTGATTCCCATGCATTAGGTCACTTAATACAACAACATTGTGGGACAGGTGTCATTTTATAGGAAATAGGCTTGAGGCGGGTAAGGTCACAGAGCTATCAAATGGTAGAACCAGAACCTGAGTCCAGATCTTGTTTCCAAGTCCATGGCTCTTTCCACTGTACCATAGTTGCCTCATTTTATGAGTCATATTACAGCTACATTGTACAGTACCATCTGCATTCCTATCTGGGTTATGCAAAACTACCCGGAATGTGTTTTTTTCTGTTGCTTCTGTTAATTTGTACAATTTAAAAATAAGATATAAATATGTATCTAAGAACATAAATGTGCATGTAAAAAAAAATCCACCAAACCTATCTCGACTCCTAGAAAATTCTTCCAACAGATGAAGTATAAAATTACCCCCAAGGGCACCAAATTGGTGGTATCAGTATCAGTCACACCAATACTGTTAACAGCCAAGCAGCCACATCATTTGAAACTAGCTTTCCATGACACTGCCCTCATTCCCAGTAAGGGAGGATACCAAAAGCTAAAGGGAAAGGTTTGCTTTCTTCTGTATGATCATGCCACATCATACTTACTTTCAGGTCAGGACGCTCCTTCATTTTTTTGGGTTTCTTCTCAGGAGGGCCCTTAAGCTTCTCCTTTTCCTGGTTCCTCTTAAGCCGCCTCAGCTGCTCTTGAATCCTGCGCCGTTCTTTTCGCATCTCTTCTCGATGCTGCTTATCAAACAGGGCAAATTTTCGACTAATAACAAAGACAAAAATATCACAAAACCATGAGCACTTTAACAAGACTATTCTATTAGCTGAACATCTCAAAACTAAAGTAATCCATCCAGACGGAAAAACAAGGGACTACCTGGCATTTCCATCTCCCTTCATCATCAGCCTTGCACAGGAACAGAGGCCTCTCTCCCAGAATGAGAAGTTGTGAGTAAAGCCTAATATTTTTAACAACCAACCAACTAAAATGCAAAGGACTCAGGGGCAACTGAAAGCATGCCTTTTTGGTGGCACATTTGGAGTTCTCCCTGTGATCTTTGGCTTCAAACCCAAAGATGTAAATGAAGACAAGACTGCTCCCAGTTAAAAGATCTCTAGGGAAAACGGTACAGAAAACAGTTTCTAAAACTCAAGCACCCACTCCTACCCCAATTCCCCACCATTCTTCTCATTCTCCTTACCACACCACACTGGTGAATTAAACTCACATGAATTCCTCATCTTTTGTGTTCCGTATACGCACATACGCATCGATGACAGCTGGCTTTCTAACTGTCTCACATCGAACATACTCTTTCCATTCTTCATCTCGAAATGTGCGATAAATCTTAAGACAACGGCCAGTGGCAGAAGAGTTCAGGCTAGGCACAGAAGCTGTGTCATTGTCTCTGTGATTGTTTCCTGCTGCTGCTGAGCCTGCTGCTGCAAGGCAGAAACAGATTTCGACAAACTACCCCTATGACTCAAAGAGCCATTTTCTTGGGATTGGGTAGAGACACTGAAGCTCTATATGCCACAAAACCACAGCTCTATAGAAAGAACCAAAGTAGCCACCAGCCCCTCAAATACATTGATTTGTCTTTTCATGACTTCACTTTACCACTGTCAATGTTCCTGTTTTTATAAGTACAAAATATGAAAAGTTCTCCAAAAACTACATGTTGTTATAGGGGACAGAGCAGCAAGAGGTATATTCTCATTCGTCTGAATAGCATAAGAGAAAAGTCAAAGCAGGAAACAGCTGATGATCATCGTAAGAAAAGCACCCAGATTCAGTGAAATCCCTATTAAAATACTGACAGCATTTTTCAATGAACTAGACCAAATAGTTCTAAAATTCATATGGAACCACAAAAGAAACCAAATATCCAAAGTAATCCTTAGAAGGAAGAATAAAGCGGGGGGATTACGTTCCCCAACTTCAAGCTCTACTACAAAGCCAAAGTCATCAAGACAATCTGATACTGGCATAAGAACAGAGCCATAGATCAGAGAGCCCAGATATAAACCCACACATATATGGCCAATTAACATATGATAAAGGAGCCATGGGCATACAATAGGGAAATGACAACCTCTTCAACTAGTGTGTTTGCAAAACTGGGGAGCCATATGCAAAAGAAAGAAACTGGATTACTGTCTAACTCCATTCACAAAAGTAAACCTCAATGGATCAAAGACCTGAATGAAGTCATGAAACCATAAAACTTAGATAAAAAAAAACATAAGCAAAACTCTCTTGAATATAAACATGAGTAACTATTTTATGAACACATCTCCTCAGGCAAGGGAAACAAAAGCAAAAAAGAACAAGCAGGAGTACTTCAAACTAAAAAGCTTCTGTACAGCAAAGGACACCATCAGTAGAACAAAAAGGCAACCAACAGTATGGGAGGATATATTCATAAATGACGTATGAGACCAGGCGTTAATGTCCAAAATATATAAAGAACCCGCACACCTTCACACATAAAAAGCAACTAACCCGATTAAAAAATGGGCAAAGGATCTGAACTGACACTTCTCCAAAGAAGAACTTCAGGAAGGAGGATTAAAGATGGCAGCGTGAGAGGTGAGACAGAGTTTTCCTCCTAAAGCTGCATATAATAAACACAAGAAATCCTGAAAGACCAATAGGAAACAGGACTACACCAGACTGCATACAACTGGAGAAAAGAGCAGACCTCCCGGAACAGGATAATGTACCAAAACTGTGGCCCAGTGGGACCAAGGCCCTTACAATACCCCACGTCACCAGAAGGAGGAACAGAAATGGAGCAGAGAGGGAATGGAGGCCTGGGACTGTTGAATACCTAACTTGGGAGATCTGCTCTGTGAGCACAAACCTACATTTTATGGTGCTTGCACGGTACTCCCACAATTAAGGGGTTGGAAAGCTCAGACAGGAAGAATTCCCGGAAAGACTGAGATTCTAGCCGCTTGTGGAAAGCAGGGATCCTTACCCAGCTGCTCGGTGACAAAAGAAAGGTGGGCAGTCTGAGAAGATTCCTAACAAGGAAACCCTTGGCAAGAGGGCTGCTAAAGGGACAAGGACTGCACAGAGTTTACTGCTCAGGAGAAAGGAAAGTAGACAAATTGTCCGGGTGCACTCTGCCCAGCAGGTTGGGAGCTTTCACAGACTTTAGGTGCTCCAGCTTCCTGGCTGGCGACGCACCACCAAGGACCCCCTCGGTGATACTCACCCAAGTGTGCCTTTCTCCCAGCCAGTCCCACCTGACTTGCAAACTGGAAAACCCAACTCTGGCATTAGGCCACACAGAGGGAGATCCGTTTACATCAACTACAGACGCAAAGCATAGACACTTTCACCTGTGTGCTCGGCCCACTGGTTCAGGCACTGGAGACAGGCACAGCAGCTGGGAACTAGGAAACAGCTCTTTCCTCACCCCAGGCACAAATATCATTCCCCTGCAACCCTTGACATTGCTACAAGGGCTGAGCAGCTCCAGACATAGAGCTTCTGTGCACTAGAGAGTGCCATACACAAATATAAAATGACGAAGGAACCTGGTTCCAAGTAAAATTATAAAGACAACACCTGAGAAAGATTTAAATGGCATCGACTTCATGAATCTTCCTGAAACCGAGAGCAAAATAAAAAACATTAACATGCTCATGAAGGTACAGAAAAATATTCAAGATCTCAGGAATGAAATCTGGTGGGAGATGCAATCGTTGACGACCACAGTGGAAGCTATTAAAAGCAGTTTAGATATGGTGGAGGAGACGATCAATGAAACAAAAACTAGAAAAGAGGAATACAAAGAAACTGAGGCACAGAGAGAAAAAAGAACCCCTAAGAATGAAAGAATATAGAGACAGCTGTGTGACCAATCCAAATGGAACAATATTTGCCTTATAGGGGTACCAGAAGAAGAAGAGAGAGAAAAAGGGATAGAAACTGTCTTGAGGAGGTAATTGCTGAAAACTTTCCCAATCTGGGTGAGGACATCATCTCTCAGGCCATGGAGGTGCACAGATCACCCAGCACAAGGGACCCAAGGAAGACAACACCAAGACATATAGTAATGAAAATGGCAAGATAGAGGATAAAGACAGACTATTAAAAGCAGCCAGAGAAATAAGATCACATACAAAGGAAGGCCCATCAAGCCATCATCAGAGTTCTCAACAGAAACCTTACAGGCCAGAAAGGAGTGGCATGATATATTTAATGCAATGAAGCAGAATGGCCTCAAACCAAGAATACTTTATCCAGCAAGATTATCATTTAAATTTGAAGGAGGGATTAAACAATTTCCAGAAAAGCAAACGCTGAGAGAATTCACCCCCCACAAATAATCTCTACAGTGTATTTTGGAGAGACTGCTACAGATGGCAGTGTTCCTATTGTTTAATAGTTGTTATCAAACGTAATAAAACCACAGTAAAGAAAGTAGAACAGTTAATCACTAAACAAATGCAAAATTAACTGAACTACGTCCAAAGTCATTCAATGGATAGCCAAAGAGTACTGAATATGATATGTCTACGTCCAAAGTCATTCAATGGATAGCCAAAGAGTACTGAATATGATACGTAATACATAAAGAATGGAGGAGAAAGACAAGGGATGAGGGGAAAAAAAAGAACCTTTAGATTGTGTTTGTAATAGCATATTAAGTGAGTTAAGACTCTTAGATAGTGAGGAAGTTATCCTTGAACCTTTGGTAACCATGAATCTAAAGCCTGCAATAGCAATAAGCACATACCTATCAATAATTGCCCTAAATGTAAATGAACTGAATGCACCCAAGGACACAGAATAATCACAGAATGGATTTAAAACATCTACATGCTAAATAAAAGAGGCTCACTTTAAAGCCAAAGATACACACAGACAAAAAGTGAAGGGATGGAAAAAGATATTTCATGCAACTAATAGGGAGAAAAAAGCAGGAGATGCAGTACTTGTATGAGACAAAATAGACTTCAAAACAAAGAAAGTCACAAAAGAAAAAGAAGGGCATTACATAATGAAAAAGGGGTCAATCCAACAAGAAGATAAAGGCAATAAAAATATCTATGCACCGAACACAGGAGCACATACGTATGTGAAGCAAATACTAACAGAATTAAAGAGGGAAATAGGTTGCAATACATTCATTCTAGGAGACTTACAGCACTCCACTCACTCTGAAGAGAGATGAACCAGGAAGAAAATAAGTAAGGAGAGAGAGGCGCAGAACAACACATTAGAACAGATGGACCTTACTGACACTGACAGAACTCTACAACCAAAACAGCAGAATACACATTCATCTCAAGTACACATGGAACATTTTCCAGAATAGACCCCATACTAGGCCACAAAAGAAGCCTTGGTATATTCAAAAAGATTGAAATTGTACAAACCAGTTTCTCAGACCACAAAGGTATAAAACTGGAAATAAATTTTACAAAGAAAAGAAAAAGGCTCACAATCACAAGGAGGCTTAACAATGTGCTCTTAAATAATCAATGAATCAATGAGCAAATTAAAACAGAGATCCAGCAATATATAGAGAGAAATGACAACAGCACAAAGCCCAAACTTCTGTGGGATGCAGAAAAGCTAAGTGGAAAGTATATAGCAATCCTTTCCCATTTAAGGAAGGAAGAACAATCCCAAATGAATAGTATAAAGTCACAATCATTGAAAAGGAAGAACAAATGAGGCACAAAGTCAGCAGAAGGAGGAACATAATAAAGATCAGAGAAGAGATAAAACTGAGAACAATTAAACAATAGAAAAGACTCAATGAAACCAAGCACTGGTTCTCTGAGAAAGTAGACAAAATGGATAAACCGACAGCCAGACTAACTAAAAGAAAAAGAGAAACTGGACACATCAACAGAATCAGAGATGAGAAAGAAAATATCATGATGGACCCCACAGAAATACAAAGAATCATGAGAGAATACTATGAAAACCTACATGCTACCAAGCTGGAAAACCTAGAAGAAATGGACAACTTCCTAGAAAAATACAACCTTCCAAGGTTAACCAAGGAAGAAACAGAACATCTAAACAGACTTATTACCAGCAACGAAATTGAATCAGTCATCAAAAGGCTACCCAAGAACAAAACTCCTGGGCCAGATGGATTCACTGTTGAATTAGACATATAGAGAAGATATAACACCCATTCTCCGTTAAGTTTTCCTAAAAACAGGAGAGGAGGGAATACTTCTAAACATTCTATGAAGCCAGCATCACTCTAATACGAAAACCAGGCAAACACCCCAGAAAAAAAGAAAACTACAAACCAATACCTCTGATGAACATAGATGAAAAAATTCTCAACAAAATATTAGCAAACCGAATTCAAAAATACATCACAAGGATCATACACAATAATCAAGTGGTATTTATCTCTGGGAAGCAAGTATAGTACAGCATTCAAAAATCCATCAACATCATCCACCACATCAACAAAAAGAAAGACAAAAACCACATGATCATCTCCATAGATGCTGAAAAAGCATTCAACAAAATTCAATGTCCATTCATGATAAAAGCTCTCCAAACAATGGGTACAGAGGGAAAGTACCTCAACATAATAAAGCCCATATATGACAAACTCACAGACAACATCATACTTAAAACAGCGAGAAGCTGAAAGCTTTTCCTCTGAGATGGGGAACAAGACAGGGATGCCCACTCTCCCCACTGTTAGTCAACATAGTATGGGAGGTTCTAGCCATGGTAATGAGACAAAACAAAGAAATACAAGGCATTCAGATTGGCAAAGAAGTCAAACTGTCACTATTCGCAGATGACATGATACTGTACATAAAAAACCCTAAAGACTCCACTCCAAAACCACTAGAAAAAATACCTGAATTCAGCAAAGTTGCAGGATACAAAATTAATACACAGAAATCTGTTGCTTTCCTACATGCTAACGATGAACAAGCAGAAAGAGAAATCAGGAAAACATTTCCATTCACAATTGCATCAAAAAAGAATAAAATTCCTAGGAATAAACCTAAACAAGGAAGGGAAAGACCTATACCCTGAAAACTACAAGACACTCTTAAGAGAAATTAAAGAGAACACTAACAAATGGAAACTCATCCCATGCCCTTGGCTAGGAATTAATATTGCTAAATTGGCCATCCTGCCTAAAGCAATCTACAGATTCAATGCAATCCCTATGATAATACCAACAGCATTCTTCAACAAACTGGAAGAAATAGTTTTAAAATTCATATGCAACCACAAAACACCCAGTATAGCCAAAGCAATGCTGAGAAGGAAGAATAAAGCAGGGGCGATCTTGCTTTCCAACTTCAAGCTCTACTACAAAGCCACAGTAATCAAGACAATTTGGTACTGGTACCAGAACAGACCCACAATTCAATGGAACAGAATACAGAGTCCAGATATCAACCCAAACATATATGGTCAAGTACTATATGATAAAGGAGGCATGGACATACAAGGGGGAAATGACAGCCTCTTCTACAGCTGGTGTTGGCAAAACTGGACAGCTACATGTAAGAGAATGAAACTGGATCACTGTCTAACCCCATACACAAAAGTAAATTCACAATGGATCAAAGACCTGAATGTAAGTCATGAGACCATAAAACCCTTAGAAAAAAACATAGGCAAAAATCTCTTAAGACATAAACATGAGTGACTTCTTCATGAACATATCTCCCAGGCAAGGGAACGAAAAGCAAAAATGAACAAGTGGGACTATATCAAGTTGAAAAGCTTCTGTACAGCAAAGGATATCACCAATAGAATAAAAAGGTATCATACAGTATGGGAGAATATATACGTAAATTACAGATCTGTTAAAGGGCTTACATCCAAAATAAATAAAGAGCTCACACACCTCAACAAACAGCTAATAATCCAATTAAAAAACGGGCAGAGGAGCTGAACAGTCAGTTCTCCAAAGAAGAATTTCAGATGGCCAACGGACACAGGAAAAGATGCTCCACATCCCTACTCATCAGAGAAATACAAATTAAAACCACAATGAGGTATCACCTCACACCAGTAAGGACGGCCGGCATCCAAAAGACTAAGAACAACAAATGCTGGTCAAGATGCGTAGAAAGGGGAACCCTCCTACACTGCTGGTGGGAATGTAAATTAGTTCAACCATTGTGGAAAGCAGTATGGAGGTTCCTCAAAACACTCAAAAAAGAAATACCATTTGATCCAAGAATTCCACTACTAGGAATTTACCGTAAGAATGCCGCAGCACAGTTTGAAAGACAGATGCATCCGTATGTTTATCGCAGTACTATTTACAATAGCCAAGAAATGGAAGCAACCTAAGTGTCCATCAGTAGATGAATGGATAAACAAGATCTGGTACATATACACAATGGAATATTATTCAGCCATAAGAAAACAAACCTATCATTTGCAACAACATGGATGGAGCTAGAAAGTATTATGCTCAGTGAAATAAGCCAGGTGGAGAACGACAAGTATCAGATGATTTCACTCATATTTGGAGTATAAGAACAAAGAAAAAATCTGAAGGTGCAAAACAGCAGCGGACTCACAGAAACCAAGAACAGACTAACAGTTCCCAAACAGAAAGGGCCTGGGGACAATG
This sequence comes from Manis javanica, assembly GCF_040802235.1. Lineage (NCBI taxonomy): Eukaryota > Metazoa > Chordata > Mammalia > Pholidota > Manidae > Manis > Manis javanica. The sequence goes on along the minus strand of NW_027332170.1, from coordinate 1,531,218 downwards.
AGTGGGGAGGGAAGGATAAGGGGTGGGGAAAAGAAAGGGGGCACTATGATTATCATTATCACGTATAATGTGGGAGGGCAGAAATGGGGAGGGCTGTACAACACAGAGAAGACAAGTAGTGATTCTACAGCATCTTACTATGCTGATGGACAGTGTCTGTAATGGGGTATGTGGGGGTGATGGGGGAGTCTAGTAAAGATAAAGTTCCTCATGTAATTGTAGATTAATGATACCCAAATAAAAAATAAAAAAGGCCTTTGCTCCCTGATGTTTATCAGAGCACAATATAACATACAATAGCCAACCTATGGAAGCAACCTAAGTGCTCATCAGTAGATAAGTGGATAAAGAAGGTGTGGTACCTACACACAATGGAATATTATTTAGCCATAAGAAGAAAACAAATCCTACCATTTGCATCATGGACAGACCTATAGGGTATATGCTCAGTGATATAAGGCAGCTGAAGACAAGTACCAAATGATTTTATTCATCTGAGGAATATAACAACAAAGCAAAAAGGAACAAAACAGCAATGGACCAACAGTTACCAAAGAGAAAGGGACTGGGGAGTGTTGGTGTGAAGGGAGTGTAAGGGGATTAAGAGGCATTATGATTAGTGCACTGAATGTAGTGGGGGGCACGGGGAAGGAAGTATATAGCACAAAGTTGGCAAGTTATTACTCTATAGCATCTTACTATGCTGATGAGCAGTGACTCTAATGGGACATGTGGTGGGGACTTAATGCGGGGCATGTAGTAGCCACAAAGTTGCTCATGTGAAATCCAAGCATAAGATTGTATATCAAGGATACCTTAATAAAAAAAATGTACCCATGCACGACAGAAACAAGTCCAGAGCATCCTTCTAAAACTTTAATTATGCAAGAGTAGTAATCACCTGAGGATCTTGTTAAAATACAGAATCTGATCAGTAGGTTTGTGATGAGCCCTAAGATTTCTGCATTTCTAACAAGCTCCCATGTGATGTAGATACAGCTGATCCACAACAACACTGGTGAAGAGGCTTTATTACATCTTTACAATGTAGTCAAAACAACAAAATTACACAAAGCTTTTACAAAGAGAAGGAAACAAAGGAAAAGACTACTATGAGTGAGAACAGTTACGTAAACCTTCATCTTCAGCCTTTATTCTCTCTCTGTATCTACATCCAACTTTTCAGTTGCCTGCTTGCCATCTACACTAGGTAGTGGCATGGGGACCTCAAACTCCACACCTCCCCATGTTAAACCTGCTTCTTTCTTTGAAATTTGCTACTTTAATCAATGGTACCACCATCTTCCTAGCAAGCCCAGAGAGAAATCTTAAAGTCAGCTTGTTTTTTTTACCTCTTCATTTCCAAAGTCCATATATATCCCACACCACTTCAGGCCACTATCACCTTTCACCCTCAACTTCTGCAATTTTTGGCTGGGGTTTTTTTTAGCTCTCTTTAGGTGCTCAGAATACTCTGAAAATCTTCTGAAAGCCATGGATGATCTCAGAAAAGGCACATTTGCACAGAATTTGACATACTGATTGCAGAGGGTTCAAGAACCAACCCCAAATTCATTCAGATTCTGTATTAAAAACTCTTACCCTCTATGAAGAATGCCTGGAAAGCTCATTTGATGGACAGCACTGAGAGCCCTGGCTTGGCCAGGCCTGATGCAGCGACAGCAGTGGACTGATAGCATCTCCTCCATCTATGCACCACAACCTAGAGTCCAATTTGCAGTCATCTTTCTTACCTCATCTACAGGCAATCTTTCTACACTCATCCCAACATCTGCTGCCTCCAGCACTGCCTCAATAATTAGTTTGCAGTTACTTATACTTTTTAATCTTTCTCGTCTGTCTGTGAAGCCACTACCCTCACCCAACAACATCCTCTGTAGTTCCTGCCGCTCTTGCTCCTCCCGTTCGCGTGATAGCTGAGAACTGGTTTTCTTATTCTGCAACATGTTCTCCATGTTCTTTCCCATTTCTTCAAAGTCACTGTCTTCAGCTGAGCTACTATCTGTGTCAGTTGATAAGACTTCAGTTGATGACAAAACCCTAAAAAGAGAAAAAAAACAATATTAAATTAAGACAAGGGGAAATACAGAAGTTTACAAAGAGCTGAAGGAACAGTTTGAGGCTAGAGTAGGAAATTGGGAAGTCAGCCTTAAAAACAACACTCAAAATCCACTAAGATATGGAGCCCTTACTGGAAAAGCTTCACAAGTTTTCCTAGACATTCAGTGAACAAGGCAAGTTAGAAATACGAAATAGCACAGCTCTTTCAGAATTCCTGGAGAGACCCTGAGAAACACATCAATATATTATTGGTCATTATGAATTAGGGCATTCCCATCCTCTCAACAGTAAGCCTTCAGAGAACATACAACTTCCTGTCCCCTAACACCACTGTAATGGCTGCTAGGCCCAAGTAGGCCATAAAAGTTGCCATGGAACCCAGAGCTCAAACCTAGCACCACTTGCCATTCAAAACCTTTGCCAAGTTGCTTTGAATAAAGTAGGTACTCTAGCAGTATATGAACAGATGCCATCCTGAAATCTCCAGATACCTTACTACCTAGTTATATTATTAGGTGTGACTAAAACATAATTAGGTTTCTCCATTATAAAATAGTGTCTTGGACTCCCCCACTTTTCCAGATTGGATTTTCTGCAGCACTAAAACACACTTGTTCTGCAGGTCAAAGACGCGTTGACATTCCTCTTTGTAACGCTCTTGATGCTCAGCCACAGAAAACCTTGATCCACAAGCAAATTTACTCATGGGTCCCTCTCCAGAGCGGGCCTGTTCTGTTAACATTGTGCGTAACGCATCAATCACTTCCCAGCAGGAAAACTTTTTAATCTACAAGAGAGAGAGAGACACACACACACACACACACACACACACACACACACCAATTATTCAGGTATTTCAAAGAGAAAACCAAGACACATGGTTAGAGAGCTAGACCAAAAAAACAACACCCAAAATATTTTAAACAGAAAGATTTAGAACTAACTCCTGAAAAAGTATACAAGACCCAGGCCACCACAACTTACACCACAAAATCCTCCAGACAGTTTCTTACATCTGCCTACTAGCTCTTCCCTCCTTGTGCAAAGCCCCTAGGAGCCTCTACATTTTCCTCTTCCTCCTCACCTTTTCCTCAAGCACACCAAATTTACGAAGAAGTTGCTTGGCATTTTTTAGAGAGAGGTGACGAAGATCTGCATCGGTTCCTGTCACTGTTTTCTTCATTGGCTGAGGCTCCCTACCATCCTACATCAAAAACAAAATACAACAAAATAGGTAAGAATCCTAGAGAGCTGAATTCTTTGTAGTAACCACTTAAATCATCCTGTCAACTTAACTGCTTCCTAGATGATATATCCTATTCATCATGACTCATTAACCTTCCTTTCTATCTTCCTTGATTCACATCCTACAGAAACTCGGACACTCTCACCTTCCGCTGTGTTGCTTTGTTTGGAATCTTCACATACGAGAACCCTTCACCACACCCTGTGGGATCTGCCATCCCAGTCACCTCCAGGAGACACTTGCCCGTCATGGCAGCAATGAAGGCCCTTGTGGTGTTCCAAGGAGCTGTGTGAACCTGACATACAGGAAAAGATTTAAGGGTTATGGAGCACATTTGCTCTATGTCTAGCCATGATACAAAGTTGGATCAATTACAGTAACACAATTTGATACTTTTGTAAACTATTCACAAAAACCAACTGTTACATACATAAAGCTGACCAGGGCTCAGAGCTTGCTGTTCTTCTTTCCTATGGTAATTAAATCATGATATTTAGTAGAAGTTAAGATTTCAGCCATTAGAAGAAGGAATATGTGGAACAGAGGTATCCTTCACTCCAATATTCGCTGAGCTTCCCTGAGAGTTCTCAGAGACGGTGTTGCCCCCATCCTCGTGATGCACAAAAGTTAGACTGAAACTGCACTTTGACAGTACAATTACTTCTTTAGAATGACCCACATATTTTCATAATCAGATGGTAAATCATGCTTTACAAAACACTAGCCCCAACCCCAGGAGCACTGAATCAGAGTCCACTTCACCTCTGCCACTGGTTTGCTCAAAATGGTCTGTCCTCTCTCTCCTGGAATCCTGAATACCTTTTAGAAATCCCACAAAACAGTAAGGAAATTAAGAGTAGGGGAATGTGTTTCTCCATACAGACGAGTTAAGACTACAAATGATTACCTAGAATGTGATCAAGGAGGAGAAGATTAAAGATGGAGGCATGAGAAGTGAGACAGAGGCTTCCTCCTAATACCACATAAAATACAAAAATATAATTAATACGAGTAATCCTGAAAGGGCAGCAGGAACGAGGGTTGTGCCAAACTGCATAAACCTGGTGAAAGAAATAAACCTCACAGAACAGAGTAAGGTACCAAAGCCGTGGCCCGGATGGACCCAAGCCCTTTCCCCCAGCTCACTGCCAGAATGAAAGAGAAACAGAGTGGGAAGGGAGTGGAGGGCTGAGACTGCTGAATACCTAACTCCAGAGATCTACTCTGGGAGCACATACACACATTTCATGGTGCTTGCATGGTACTCTCGTGATTAGCTAAGACAGGCAGAGTTCCTGAAGAGATTCCAGCCGCTTGTGGAAAGCAGGGATCCATATCTGGCAGCCCTGGGACAAAAGAAAGGTGGGCAGTCTGAGAGACTTCCTAACAAGGAAGCCCTTAGCAAGAGGGCTGCTAAAGGGGCAAGGACTGCACAGAGCAGTAATGCTCAGGAGAAACTAAAGTAGACAAATTGTCCGGGTGCACTCTGCCCAGCAGGTTGGGAGCTTTCACAGACTTTAGGTGCTCCAGCTTCCTGGCCGGCTACGCACCACCAAAGAACCCCTCGGTGATACACACCCAACTGCACATTCCTCCCGGATAGCCCCACCTGGCTTGCAAACCGGCAAACCCTACCCTGGCATTAGGACAGCCAGACGGAAGATCTGTTTACAGCAACTACAAACGCAAAGCATAGAGGCTTATACCTGTATGCTTGGCCCACTGGTTCAGACACTGGAGACAGCCACAGCAGCTGGGAAGCAGGAAACAGCTCTTTCCTCTCCCAGGCACCAATACCACTCCCCTGTGGCCCTTGACATTGCTTCAGGGGCTAAGCAGCTCCACAGAGTAGAGCTTCTCAATACGAGAGGGGCCCGTACACAAATACGAAATGCCAAAGGAACCTGGTTGAAATTTAAATTATTAACACAACTCCTCAGGAACATTTAAATGACATTGACCTCATTAATCTTCCTGAAAGAGACTTCAAAATAAAAATCATTAACATGCTTACGTAGGTACAGAAAAATATTGAAGAACTCAGGAGGGAATTCCAGTTGGAGATACAATCATTGAAGAGCACAATGGGGGTATTAAAAGCAGATTAGATATGGTGGAGGACACGATAAATGAAATAGAAACTAGAAAAGAGGAATACGAAGAAGCTGAGGAACAGATAAAAGGATCCCTAAGAATGAAAGAATATTGAGAGCACTGTGTGACCAATCGTTAACAGAACAATACTCACATTATAGGGGTACCAGAAAGAGAACAGAGAGAAAAAGGGATAGAAAGTGTCTCTGAGGAGGTAATTGCTGAAAACTTCCCCAGTCTGGAGAAGGAGATTGTCTTTCAGGCCATGGAGGTGCACAGATCTCCCAGGATAAGGGACACAAGGAAGACAACACCAAGACACAGAGTAACTGAAATGTCAAACATCAAGGATAAGGACAGACTAATCAAAGCAGCCAGAGAGAGAAATAAGAACACATACAAGGGAAGCCCATCAGGCTATCATCAGATTTCTTGGCAGAAAACTTATAGGCAGAAAGGAGTGGCAAGATTTATTTAATGCAATGAGGCAGAAAGGCCTCGAACAAAGGGGCCCTTAGAACCAAGATTACTTGATTCGGCAAGATTATCACTTAAATTTGCAGGAGGAATTAAACAATTTCCAGACAACCAAAAGCTGAGACAATTTACCTTCCACAAACCATCTACAGTGTATTTTGGAGGGACTGCTACAGAGGGAAGTGTTCTTAAGGTTTAATAGCTGTCACCACAGGTAATAAAACCACAGTAGAGAAAGTAGAACAGCTAATTACAAAGCAAATGCAAAATCAAATTAACCGTCCCCAGAGTCAATCAAGGATAGACAAAGAGTACAGAATATGACACCTAATCCATAAAGAATGGAGGAGGAAGTCACAGGAGAAAAAAAGAACCTTTAGACTATTTGTACTACCATATTAAGTGAGTTAAGTCAGACTCTTAGATAGTAAGGAAGTTAACCTTGAGCCTTTGATAACCACAAATCTGAAGACTACAAAGGCAATAGTTACATACCTATCGATAATCACCCTAAATGTAAATGGTTTGAATGAACCAATAAAAAGACATAGAGTCACTGAATGGATAAAAAACAAAACCCATCTATATACTGCTTACAAGAGATTCACTTTAAACCCACAGATATGCACAGACTAAAAGTGAAGGGATGGAAAAAGATATTTCATACAATTAATAGGGAGAAAACAGCAGGATTTGCAGTACTTGTATGAGATGAAATAGACATCAAAACAAAGAAAGTAACAAGAGATAAAGAAGGACATTACATAATGCTAAGGGATCAGTCCAACAAGAGAATATAACCATTATAAATATCTATGCACCCAACACAGGAGCACCAACATATGTGATAACAGAATTAAACAAAGAAATAGAATATAATGCATTCATTTCAGGAGACTTCAACACATCACTCATTCCCTCAATCCAAAGGACCAGTCAACCAGACAGAAAATAAGTATAGAGAAGCACTGAGCAACACATTAGAATAGATTCACCTAAATATGTCAAACAAAAGTCAACATAATTAAAAGGGAAAATAGTATACAGCACATTCATTTTAAAGACTTTAACATACCATTCACACCAAAAGACCCATCAATTAGATAGAAAATAAATAAGGAAACAGAGGCACTGAACAATAACTGGAACAGACGGACCTAACAGACATCAAGAGAATGCTACATCCAAAAGCAGCACAATACACATTCTTCTCAAGTGCACATTGAACATTTTCAAGAATAGATCATATACTAGGTAAGAAAAAGAGCCTCGCTAAATAAAAAAAGATTAAAATTGTACAAACCAGTTTCTCAGACCACAAAGGTATGAAACCAGAAATAAATTATGCAAAGAAAATGAAAAAGCCCACAAGCACATGGAGGCTTTACAACATGCTCCTAAATAACCAATGGATCAATGACCAAATAAAAACAGAGATCAAGGAGATAAATACCAACAATAATTCAACACCTCAAAGTCTGTGGGATGCAGCAAAGGCCATGCTAAGACAGAAGTATATTGCAATACAGTCATACCTCAGCAAAGATAATCAATCCCATATGAACAATATAAACTCACAATAAACAAAACTAGAAAAGGAAGAATAAACGAGGCCCAAAGTCAGTTCAAGGAGGGACATTCTAAAGATTAGAGTAGAAATAAATAAAACTGAGAAGAATAAAATAACAGAAAGAATCAATGAAAGCAGGAAATGGTTCTTTGAGAAAATAAAAATGGATAAACCCCAAAAAGACTTATCAAGAAAAAAAGAGTCTACACACATAAACAGAACCAGAAATGACAAAGGAAAGATCAAGACAGACACCACAGAAATACAAAGAATCATTACAGAACACTATAAAAAATTCATGATAACAAACTGGATAACCTAAAAGAAATGGACAACTTTCTAGAAAAGTACAACCTTCCAAGGCTGACCCAGAAATAAACAGAAAATCTGAACAGAACAATTACCAGCAACAAAATTGAACTGGTAATCAAAAACCTGCCAAAGAACAAAATCCCTGGACCAGATGGAATCACTGCTGAATGTTACAAAAATTTAGTTAAGACCTAAAACCCATTCTCCTTAAAGTTTTCCAAAGAGTAGAAGAACAGGGAATACTTCTAAACTCATTCTATGAGGATCACTCTAATACCAAAAAGAAGGAAAAACACCACAAAAAAAAGAAAATTACAGACCAATATCCCTGATGAACACAGATGCAAAAATACTCAACAAAATATTAGTGAACAGAACTCAAAAATACACCAAAAAGATCATCTATCATGATCAAGTAGATTTGTCCCAGAGATGCAAGGATGGTATAACATTAGAAAATCCATCAACATCATCCACCACATCAACAAAAAGGAGGACAAAACCACACATGCATTTCCAAAGATGCAGAAAAAGCATTTGACAAAATTCAACATCCATTCATTATAAAATCTCTCAACAAAATGGGTATAGAGGGCAAGTGCCTCAACATAATAAAGGCCATATATAACAAACCCACAGCCAACATGATACTTAACAGCGAGAAGCTGAAAGCTTTTCCTTTAAGACTGGGTATAAGACAAGGATGCCCACTCTCCCCACATCTATTCAACACAGTACTGGAGGTCCTGCCCACTCTCCCCACATCTATTCAACACAGTACTGGAGGTCCTAGCCACAGCAGTCAGACAACACAAAGAAATAAAAGGCATCCAGATTGGTAAAGAAGAAGTTAACCTGTCCCTGTTTGCAGATGACATGATATTGTACATAAAGAACCTTAAAATCCACTACAAAACTACTAGAACTAATATCTGAATTCAGGAAAGTAGCAGGATACAAAATTAATACACAGAAATCAGTGACATTCCTATACACTAACAATGAACTACTAGGGAGACAAATAAGAAAAATGATTCCATTCACAGTTGTTGTATCAAAAACAATGAAACACCTAGGAATAAACCTAACAAAGATAGTGAAAGACCTATACTTTGAAAACTACAAGACACTCATGAGAGAAATTAAAGAAGATACCAATAAATGGAAACACATCCCTCATGCTCATGGATAGGAAGAATTAATATTGTCAAAATGGCCAACCTACCTAAAGCAATCTACAAAATCAATGCAATTCCTATCAAAATTCCAAAAACATTCTTCAATGAACAAGAGAAAATTATTCTAAAACTCATATGGAAACACAGAAGACCCAGAAGAGGCAAAGTAATCCTTAGGAGGAAGAATAAAGCAGGGGGATCACGCTCTACTACAAAGCCACAGTACTGAAGACTATTTGGTACTGGCACAAGAACAGATCCACACACCAGTGGAACAGAAACAGAGTCCAGATATTAACCTAAACATACACAGTCGATTAACACACGATAAAGCTGCCATGGATATACAATGGAAAACGACAGCCACTTAAACAGCTTGTGTTGGCAAAACTGGACAGCTACATGTAAGAGAATGAAACTGGATCACTGTTTAACTCCATACACAAAAGTAAATTCAAAATGGATCAAAGACCTGAATGTAAGTCATGAAACCATAAAACTCTTGGGAAAAAAAGGCAAAAATCTCTTGGACATAAACATGAGCGACTTCTTAAGGAACATATCTTCTGGGCAAGGGAAACAAAAGCAAAAATGAACAAGTGGGACTATATCAAGCTGAAAAGTTTCTGTACAGCAAAGGACACCACCAATAGAACAAAAAGGCATCCTATAGTATGGGAGAATATATTCATAAATTACTTCAATGGACCAATCCGATAAAGGGTTGACATGCAAAATATATAAAGAGCTCACACACCTCAACAGACAAAAAGTTAATAATCCAATTAAAAAATGGGCAGAGGAGTTGAACAGACAGTTCTCCAAGGAAATTCAGATGGTCAACAGAGACATGAAAAGACCCTCCACATCGCTAGTTATCAGAGAAACACAAATTAAAACTACAATGAGGTATGACCTCACACCAGTTAGGATGGACAACAGAAAAGACAAGGAACAACAAATGCTGGTGAGGATGTGGGGAAAGGGGAACCCTCCTACACTGCTGATGGGAATGTAAATTAGTTCAACCATTGTGGAAAGCAGTATGGAGGTTCCTCAAAAAGTTCAAAATAAAAATACCATTTGACCCAGGAATTCAACTACTAGAAATTTACGCTAAGAATGCAGCAGCCCAGTTTGAAAAAGACAGATGCACCCCTATTTTTACTGCAGCACTATTTACAATAGCTAAGAAATGGAAGCAACCTAAATATCCATCAGTAGATGAATGGATAAAGAGATGTGGTGCATATACACAACGGAATATTATTCAGCCATAAGAAGAAAACAAATCCTACCATTTGCAACAACATGGATGTAAATAGAGGGTATTATACACAGTGAAATAAGCCAGGCAGAGAAAGACAAGTACCAAATGATTTCACTCATCTGTGGAGTATAAAAACAAAGAAAAAACTGAAGGAACAAAACAGCAGCAGAATCACAGAACCTGAAAGTGGAGTAACAGTTACCAAAGGGAAATGGACTGGGGAAGATGGGTGGGAAGGTAGGGTTAAGAGGGGGAATAAAAGGGGGACATTATGATTAGCATGTATAATGTGGGGGGTGGGACACGCACACCTCAACAAACAAAAGGCAAATAATCCAATTAAATATTGGCACAAGATCTGAACAGACACTTCTCCAAAGAAGAAATTCAGATGGCCAACACACACATGAAAAGATGCTCCACATAGCTAATCATCAGAGAAATGCAAATTAAAACCACAATGAGATATCACCTCACACCAGTAAGGCTCACCACCATCCAAAAGACAAACAACAAATGTTGGTGAGGTTGTGGAGAAAGAGGAACCGTACTACACTGCTGTTGGGAATGCACATTAGTTCAACCATTGTGGAAAGCAATATGCAGGTTCCTCAAAATAGAAATACCATTTGACCCAGGAATTCTGCTCCTAGGAATTTACCCTAAGAATGCAGCAGCCCTATTTGAAAAAGACATGCACTTCTATGTTTATCACAGCACTGGCTATGTTTACAATAGCCAAGAAATGGATGCAACTTAGGTGTTCATTACTAGATGAATGGATAAAGATGTGGTACATATACACCAGAGAATATCATTCAGCCATAAGAAGAAGAAAAATCCTACCATTCGCAACAACATGGATGGAGCTAGAGGGTATCATGCTCAGTGAAATAAGCCAGGTGGAGAAAGACAAGCGTCAAATGATTTCACTCATCTGTGGAGTAGAAGAGCAAAGAAAAAAACTGAAGGAACCAAACAGCAGCAGAATCACAGAACCCGATAGTGGAGTAACAGTTACCAAAGGGAAAGGGATAAGGGGATAAAAGAGGGGCATTACTATTAGCAGACATAATGTTAGGGGTTCGGGGGGGGGTAGGCACAGGGAGGGCTGTACAACACAGAGAAGACAAGTAGTGATTCTATAGTGTCTTACCTACGCTGATGGACAGAGTTTGTTTGGGGGTATGCGGGGGAATTAGTGATGGGGGGAGTCTAGTAAACATAATGTTCCTCATGTAATTGTAGATTAATGATACTAAAATAAAATAAAATAAGTAAATAAAATAAAATAAAATAAAATAGTAAAATCAAATAACTGAAGGAACAAATAAAAATAAATAAATAAATTAAGATGGAGAAAATCTTTGCAAATCACATACCTCTTTAAGGACTCAGACCTAGTATACATACATAAGTTTCAAAACCCAATAATAAGAAAAAGAACTAATTCAAAATAAAAATGGGAAAAAGAGATTAACAGGTGACCAAAAATGTTGTGTATAAATAAGCAGACACTCAACATCCTTAGCCATTACAGAAATGCAAATTAAAACCACAAGGCACTAGAAAGGCCATAATTTAAAAAATCAGAAACTAGCCAGTCTTGACAAAGATGTGGAGAAATTGAAACCCTGATACACTGTTGGTAGAAATGTAAAATGGTACAGCCACTCTAGAAGCCTGACAGTTCCTCCAAAGGTTAAACACAGAATTACCACATGACCCAGTAATTCCACTTTTAAGTATTTACCCAAGCAAAAAAGAAACATACAACCACACAGAGATTTATACATGAATATTCATAGTAGTTTATTCCTAACAGCCAAAAACTAGGAACAACGAAATATCCTTAAAGATACATGATTAGTTAAACTAAATGTGGTACATCCATACTATGGAATACTGCTCAGCAATAAAAATGAAACAAACTTTCAATATACACAATAACCTGAATTAATCTCAACATAAGTACAGAATGAAAGACAGATGAGAAAGAATACATACTGTCAACCAGTAGTGGTGGAAAAAAAGAATATCCACATGCAAATTAATGAAGTTGGACCTTTATCTTACACCACATAAAAAACAACTCAGAATGGATTAAAGACCTACATGTAAGGCCTAAAAACATAAAACTCTTGGAAGAAAACACAGGAGAAAAGCTTTATGATATAATTTAATTTGGCAATTATATCTTGGATAAAAGCACAATCTACAAATGTAAAATTAGGTAAATTGGAATTCATCAAAATTTAGAACTTCTCTGTATCAAAGGACACAACACAATGTGAAAAGGCAACCTGTGGAATGGGAGAAAATATTTGCATATCATTTATCTAATGAAAGGTTAATATCCAGAATATATGAAGAACTCCTACAACAAAAAATAAACAATCTGAGTTAAAAATCAGCAAAGGACTTGAATAGCTATTTCTCAAAAGATGACATACAGATCGCCCACAAGCACATGAAAAGATGATGAACATCACTGACCATTAAGGAAATGCAAATTAAAATGACAATGAGGTACTACCTCACACCCATTAGGATGGCTGGCTACTATCAAAGAAACAATAATAACAAGTGTTGGGAAATGTGGAGAAACTGGAACTCTTACACAATTGAGAGCAATATAAAATGGTGCAGCTTCTTTAGAAAACAGTACGGAGGTTCCTCAAAAAAAAAAAAAACGAAAAATAGAACTACAATATGATTGAGTTATCCCATTTCTAGGTACATATGCAAAAGAAAGGAAGGTTTGGATAGTTGTTTGCACACCTGTGTTCCTAGCAGCAGTATTCCCAATAGTCAACAGGTGGAAGCAACACAAATGTCCATCAATGACTGAGTAAACAAAATGTGGTATACACATACAACAGAATTATTTTTACCCTTAAAAAGGGAAATCCTGGCACATGCTACAACAAGGCTGAACCTTGAGAATATTACACTAGATTAAATTAATCAGTAACCTAACAACGAATATTTACAGATTCCACGTAGGTGAAGTACTTAAATTAGTAAAAGAAAGACAAAGTAGAATGGTGGTTGTCAGAGGCTGGGGGAGGAAGGAGTGGAGAGTTACTGTTTAAAGGGTAACAGTTTCAGTTTTGCATGATGAGGAGAGTTCTGGAGATTGGTTGTGCAACAATGTGAATATACTTAAGACTACTGAACTGTGCACTTAAAGGTGAAAATGCTATGTTTTATATTATGTATATTTTACACAATTTTAAAGAAGAATACATACTATATGAATCCATTATCTAAAATTCCAGAAAATGTAAACTAATCTATAGTTACAGAAAGCAGATCAGTGGTTGTCAGGGGATAAGGAGGGTGGAGAGAAGGGAAGAGGCATGATAATAGGACTTCAAAGAGGCACAAAGAAACTTTTGGGGGTGACAGAAACACTCGTCGTGCTGATTTCACAGGTATCAACATACATCAAAACATACACAACATAAACACACAAAAATTGTACACTTTAAATGGGTTTTCTAAAAATCCTCAATAAATAATAAAGCTATTTTTTTCTAAAAGGATAAATGGTATGTACTAATAAAAATTAGTGTACTTCCTTGCCTCATCATCAATCTTCATCTGAAAATCTTGCTCATTTTCTTCTTCTGGGGCAATAAAGGACTTCTCACCATAGCCAGCATCCTGGAAGTGGACCAATTCATGCAATCAATTATCAGTCAATTGGAAAGCACAAAGCACAATTTCACTGAACACCAAGTACAGAATATCAAAGCACATTTTGCAGAGAAAATGGATTCTGTTAACTATGACCATAAGCTATCAGAGGATATATTACATTTCAAGGAACTTATCAGCTGATATACGTATAGTTAAGGCCCACGAGGGAGCTAAATACAGATGCTCATTAACTCAGACTCATTAATTCAGTGGGTCAGAGTTGTGCCATCACACATCAGCTAGATCTTTTCTATTTTGGCCTGATAAGAATACTTAGGCGCTTCTCTCAACTACTGAAAAAACCCATAGGCATAAGCAGTGCCTAAGAGGAAGGTGTTCACCTTTAGTCGCTGCTCAGCAGCTATCATGCTATAATAAGCACAGCACTGCTCTGGAGACACCATAGCTCTGATCTCCTCTTCAGTTGGCAAACGAAAACCAGATTTCAGCACCCACCAGTTTGAGTCCATCCCTAAAAAAGATAAGAGAGAATGAAAACATTCTGAATTCCCAAGGCCCTTTCATTGACAGTGACAGGGATAGCAAACAAAGACTGAACCAGGAAATGTCCTAAAAGGTATGAGGCCTAGCCAAAGATAGTCTGACTGGTCAAGAGAACCCCTGCTAGGTTTTCATACATCTCAAATAAGACATCCAACAAACACACTGAATTTCCTGGCAGGCAAAATCACAAAGCAATCAGAGCCTCCACACTTCGAAGATTTTCTATCTTCTCCTTAAGATGACTAACAATTTCTTTTTCCATTTTGTTAGCGGTACACTTATCCTTCAACAGAAATCCCTGATTTCTTTCTTGGAAAGAAGCAGAGAGGGCAAATAATCAGTCACAACTGATGACCTGTGCGTTTGAAGTCAGCGCAGAGCTTTAGCCTCTTCCGGATGCTGCTTTCTGAATGGGAAGGAAAGGCTTTTTTTATATCTTCCATTCGGATCCGCCGTGGCCGATCTTTACTCTTCCAGAGGAGGCGGTAAATAAAAACCTGCCCAATAAACCGAATGTTTTTAACTGCCAAATAATAAAAGCCCTCACCAGGGCCCCTTCCCCTGCTAAGCCCCTGTGCATTTTGATCTTTCTTGATGTGCCCCCAAATTCATATGCCCTTTTATGTGCATCCTGACCTCCTCCTTATCCTCTCATTCTCACCTGCAGAAAGTCTTGAATGTGTGTATTCGCCCTTTTGGAGTTAGGCCTAGGAACTTCAAACAAGGGGCACTGCTGGCCAACCACAAAAATATCCACTAATTCCCGAATATAGTAACCTTGTCTTGTCCAAATGATAAGAAAGTCAGTTTCTGGCATCTTATGAAGGTAAATAGGGGCACGAAAAAGGTTGTTCTCAAGTGCCTAAAACAGAATGAAAAACACCAAATTATATACAGAGAAGCCCTAAGAAATTTGGTCAACTAATGAGAAAGGATAATCATGCTTGTCTGCTCTTGTCCCCATTATGCCACCTAAAATCCATTCAGTAATATAAACAAATTATAATATGGAATATCAAGTGGGATTGGATAGGTTAAGTTTTTATCCACTGGCAATCTGTAAGAGTCAGTAGAGGGGAAACTACAGGATTTGGAGTCATGACACTAGCTCTGCTACTCACTATTATAATGTCAGGTAAGTTATTTAATATCCCTGAGTCTAACTTTCCACCATCTACAAAACAGATACTTAAAATGCTTATATCTCACAGGATTGCAATAAAGATTACATATGGAAGTCATCTGATAAACAAGTACTATACTAATACCCTAGCCCCTGACATAATACAGATGAGATCAGAACATTTGTTAAAGAAATTTAAAAATAAAACAACAAAAGCTAATGAGGTAGAATATGTGCTAGAGAAGAGAGATTAAACATGGAAGAGAGAAAAATTTTGTACTTAAGTAGCAGTCACATGGGAATCAACTGTCACAAGAAACCTATGCATCTAAGGAAAGACTTCTGAGAAAATCAGAGCTGTGGAAAAGAAGAAAGAGGATCTTCAATATATGACTGTGCAAACAAAATTCTAATTGTGAAATACAGAAAGAAAAAGAATTACAGGAGAAGATAAAACAGGATTTTTCAGAAACGACAAAGGTAGCCACAAAAGCAGATGAATTGATAGAACATCTCAACAGAAAGTTACAGGAAGAAAAATGCCAGTAATAGAATAAAGATAGTACTCAAAATCTGTTGGAAAATGGACTACAGATGTAAAGGATAAAGAAAAGTAGGCTTTGCAGATGCTTTAAGAGAATAAGCCAGAGTAATAATGGAACTCACAAGGTACAAGAGCAGGGAAAAGGGTTAAGATTGCCAAGAGAAATTAAGTGGAGGAAAAACAAGGCAGGCAAGTTATAGAGATTTCCTCACATCATTTGTGGACCTCTCTATCTCCCTGTAACAAAATGTGTGAAAGCTAGGTTACCAGAGGGCCTTTCTACAGCCATCAAGGAAGGAAGAAAAAACATTTTACCACGGTTGTGGACTTTAAATAGCACAGTTTAGGTGTGGTTCAATACTCAAAATGACCACAAATAATATAGTCAAAACATACCACTTAGACATATCCAAATCAAACATTTATAAACTACCTATTATTATTAATCCCAGGTTGACTTCCCTTTGCCACCCAGATGTTTCTGGATTTACCAGTGTGCACAATTTCAAAAAAACTACTTTAAATTTAGCTCATGAATAAGATAGTTAGAAGCCAATTTTAATAAAAAGATCAAAAAAATTTTGGATTACAACCACTCTTGGATTATACTGATCTTCCCCACATTTGATGTTAAGAGTAGTACCTCAATGAACTGAAATTGGTTCTCTCTGGGCTGACTAGCTCATCTGTCAATTTCTTAAACATTACAACAGGAAAGAATTCCTCACCTGCAATAATTGGCCAGGATGGAGAGATCCCAGAAAAGGAGATGTATGGCAGTAAACAGTTTCTCCATATTTACAATCAGGGGCTCCAGCGTCTTTTTCAGGTTTCTGTAAGGAACACAGCAGACTCACGTATTATCATGGAATATAATCAATAAACCTACACAAAATATTCCATGAGCATAACTGACACTTTACTAGTATTACTACCTCTAAGATACCATTCCTTTCTTCCAAGAAATCTATAGTATAACAAAGACATATACACATTTACAGATTATCACTGGACATCTGACTAGCTATATGAACAACAAAGATCTTCTGAGTAGACTCACCCGCTTATAGTAATTTTTTATCTTGGTTGCCATTCCAACCTGCATCATTAATGGTCCATGTTCCTCACTGTATTCTGCAAGAATAAGATCTCCATCTTTGCCTGTGAGGTCCTGAGGTGTGCGCATAAAAAACATCTCTCCACCACCTGAAGCTTGCCTCTCCTGTTCTCTCATCTGCCCAGAATAAAGAGAATATAGTCCAGCTCCTGATAGGGTAACTGAAACTACAGACTGATGCTGTTCATTCTGAGACACTGACTCCAAACACTACCTCAACTTGCCTTTTCTTTCATTTCATCACAAAAATTCTGAAACATTATAATAAAGCTAAAACTACAGAACACTTATCTCACCACCTACATGTAATTGTTTATATTCTGCTGTATTTGTTTTATCTATAACAATCTCCTATGGATTCTGCAGAACCATTTCTGAAAATTGCAGTCATCGAGCACTTCAGCCATGAAGTATTCTTGCTCACGACTCCTAAAAATAAGGACAGTCTCCTAAATAACCAGAGTAACATTCTATGACATCTAAGAAAGTAAATAATTCCCTAATATCACCTAATATCCAGTGCATTCCCCCAATTTGTACTCCAATGTTTTTTATGGCTGGTTCTTTCTAACCAGGATTCAATCATAATACCTTAGCCTTCTTTTTGATGTGCTTTAGCAAGGGCTGGACTGAATGAGGAGCTGGCTGAGATACTGCCTCAAAGGAATCCTTCTTCAGAGGTGGGCGATGGAACTGCCGGAGTTTGATGGGCCCCATGTGGGTGGGAAAGAAGGGCTGCTGTAACTCCACAGCAGGAATTGAGTGCTAAGCCAGGAGATACAAAAGTACTAATTAAATACTAACTCTAGCTTAGGCAAGATTAACCCCTATTCTCCAGCAGAACAAAGCAGTGATTCCCATACACCACAGAAAAAATGCTTTTACCTGGATAATATTTCCTCCAAAAGTGCCTCTAAGACCCTGTTGCTTGGGGTAGTAATATTCATCATTGGAGAGATTCCATGGATCTTTCACTTCTGGCTGACACATGTTCTAAATGACAGGTCATCAAATAAACCTTAGTCAGACTACCCTTCTCCATTACCTTTCTTTGTTCTAAACACTGAGTCCCTTTTCCCTTCACAGACCTGCTGTGGTTTCTCCTTGATGACACCTGTTTTCCCTAGGAGAATTCGACTCTTCTTCAGAGATGATTCCTTCTTATTCTCCTTACAGGAGGAGTTAGAGGTGGCTTCTTCCTTCTCATCAGGAATTTCTAAGGATGAAATAAAAATCACTCTGGAGGTGCTATCCCTAAGATTCACCTTTTCTCCCAGTACCTTTGTACTTCCTAACCAGATCTCTCATCCCACTCCAAACCACTTCTAGTCCATGATTCACTCTCACCAAACACACTCAGGACGTCTCAAAGGTACTGCTTTCCAACTTTCCTACATTACAAGTTTTCCCTAAATGATACACAAATATTAGAAATTAACAGCCACCGTTTGCTCTCTCAAACTGCTACAGAGAAGATTCTAGTTATGACCTACCCATTTCCTACTGCCTCTTGACATTAACAGCAAGCTGTCAATTATGAAACTGGCCTTACAGTACCATACCCAAAATGAGATTCTCATCATTGGGATCAAGTGTCAAAACAGGAGGCTCCAACAGTCGGGGCATGGCCTGGGCATCCCAGATGATATTGTCCTCCCAGCGTCCATATACCAGCTCCTCATTGTCAATGGGGAAAATGGAATACCAAGGCTTGTCATCATCCAGGGTGGCTGTAAAACCTAGTCAAAACAGGAAGAAAAACTCAGCAATAGACAAAACACTTATGCCCCTTTCAATCATGATTCTAGCAGAGGAAAAACGAACAAATGTTAGAAGAATTACTGATGTGGCTACTGAAAAGAAACCTACTGGACACAGTGTATTTCTCACTTTAAAAAACGTTGCAGAAAAACATGCTTCTTGCAATAACTTTAACGAGTCAAAATTTAAATAGCCATATGTTTAATAGAATCAGTTAAATTTTGGTAATAAATGATATGGCAAAATATGGTAACAATAAATGGCAGTAAAATATATTAAAAATACAATTATTGCTGTAGTTTATAAAATCATCCATGTAAGAATACTGTGCAACCAATAAAGTGTGTGACAAAGGAAAAAAATAATTTCTTGGATTTAAAAATTAAGACATTTTTGTTGTTCTTCCAAATTATATATGTAATCCATGTTAACTGTAAATCTGGAAAAAAATACAGAAAGGTATAAAGAAAACTGAACCTATCTGTGATCTTACAAACCAGAATAACCACTTTGACACCCATACTGAAGTTGCTTTTAGTCAGCTTTCTGTGTTAATATAGAGTGCTTTTCTTCCCCACTTACACAAGCAGGGTATCAAGTATGCCACTTCATATGTTTTTTGTTTAAAACGAGTTTCCCATGTCATTAAACATTTATGAAGAACTTAGAACATAGAATACTTAGTTAAAAACTGTATCTATAGAGATGAGCCCAGCTACTACATACACACACACACACACACACACACAGAAAACTGAAAACAAAGTATATAAAAAAGTTAATAGTCAATAGTCTTTGGATGGTAGGATTACCAGGGACTTTTGACAACATATTTTCCAATTTTTCTACACTAAGTATTAATATACCTTTTTTGGCATGTTTAAAGAGAAAGAAGGCAAATTCTGAATGATAAAGATAAAGGAGTTTTGGAAACAAAATGAACCACATAAAGAATTTTTATAGCTCAGAAAGATCTTTAATTTCAAAATGGTTATCACATTCTTAAATTGAGAATCACAGCTCATTAATAACAGTGCAAAAAAAATTATTAAAGACTAGAATCAGGGCTCAGATCCGAACCATTTCACTGCCCTGACTCAGCAGCAGCAAAGATTACAGCTAAGCCCAATTAGGATGACTGAGATGAAGGGCAGTGTGCTGGACACAGCCAGCATAGAAACAAACCTTGCTGAACGTTATAAGCCATGGCATTCGGTGTCATTCTGGAAGGAAGCCAGCCTGCCAGGCTTCCACGCTGAGGGTCTGTCCCTTTGGGTTTGACATCCTCTCCATCCCAGATGATATCATCCTCCCAATGCAGCTGTGTCACCATCAGGAAGTTTTCATCAGCCAGAAGATCAGTGCCATTGCTTTCCTCAAGCTTCCTAAAGTCCTGCATAAGTACGGAAGGAACAACAAATCCCTGAATGGTCACTGGTCAAAGTTTTCACCCCAAATCCCATATTACATACATCACATGTGGTTCTTGACCTGAGAGAACCACCCAATAATGGAGGACCACTCCTAGTCTGGCACAGCACTCATTTCACAACTAAAATCCTTACAATGGGACCTAGATGCCAGGGTGATACACCTTACCAGACAAAAGGCTTAGACACCCACATCTTTCACCAATGAAACCCTGTCCAGTATCATCCTAGTTGGAAAGTAAAATAAAAATAAGAGGGCCCTGGGCACTTTGATTCCATTCTTACATACTAGTGTTGCTTACCTCCATCATTCTATTTTTTATCACAGGTTCATGTTCCATCTTTCTCAGTTTGATGCCATAGTCAAACCCACTGCCATCTTCAGGGACACCCAGCATATCATACCACAGTCGGGCGGGCCCGTAACGCCACTCAGCCACTTTTGGTTTGATATTTGTCAGTTTATCTGTATCTCCAGTTGACTGGGAAAATTTGGACTCCACAGGAGCCATCACCGTGATCTGTAACAAAACAAAGTAGTGGAAGGGGAAGAGGATTTCCTGATCCCAGCTGTCCTAAGAATATAGGCAGGAGAGCAAGTTAAAAGATCCATAAGGATGATTCTTGAATAGAATTGGAGTTAGAATATGAACAACAGAAGTATATCAAGGCACACTGTGCTTATCATTCAAACTCTCCTATTCCCCAGTTTACATATCACCATCTTCCAGCCCCCAGTACTTTTTTATTACAAAAAGGAAGGGATAGCCACTGGGACTGAACTCATGATTACTTGTAATCACCACAGGACTCTGCCTACTAAGGTGTTATTCCTAATTTAGACATATGCTAGGGGGAACTCATTTGTTCCCCTCCTAGGTCTTAATCGCAGGTCCCTATTTTGTCTACTTCATCATCAGAGACACGGCTTTGGAGGTGGTGGCAGAGCAAAGTCTTAGTTCCACAAAGACTTCTGGTTGGTTTATGATTCTACTGAGCACTCCACCTCCTGGATCTGCTCTTCTTGTATCAGATCATGGTGCTTCTTTTTCCTCTTTCTCCGAGCACTCCGCCAAATAGATGGGACGTTCTTCCCTGGCCCAAAAAGACGTAGGAAGCGTAACACCTAGTACAAAGAACACTTTACTGTATCAGAAACTCAAATGCCAGATACAAAAACAGCAACATCTGGGTCTGGAAACTTTGAGGGGTCTACTCAACTGTGAAGAAGAGATAAGGAGCGATAAACTCAGATTTATAACCTCTTCCAAAAAAGCAAAGAAAGAAGTATTCCTTAGTAATTTGGACTAATTCTTCTAAGACAACAAGAACGATTTCTAATGAGAACTATATAAATCACATGTGCTATCAATGCATGCAACTTAAAAAAAGACTTACTATAATGTCCTTGGATAAGGACACCTTTAGATTTTAAGAATAAGGAAGCCATTCTATATTCAGTACCTTAACAATAGATCTCAGTACTTAGAAGAAGTCAGTGGTTTGCAATGTGGGCATTCTCCACAGAAAGTACCTTTCCAGGTCGAAATTCTGGGAAAAGTTCTGTGACACTTGGCAACAGCTTGGTGGCATCATACTGCATAATCCCAGCCAATGGTAGGGTTAGTTTTCCATTCTCAGATTCTGCCTGTGTTACTTCCTGAGGTCCCATCTCAAATTCTGAGTCAGAGGAACTACTGAAGTCCACTTTCTCTGAGGCCAAAGAGGCAGGGGCAATGACGGAGGGCAAGATGATGTCTTCTGCATCCTCAGACACTGCAACAAGGAAGAGAAACCCCTTTGGCATATAGGTGTGAGCATTATTTCCTCAAATTCAGCCAACAACCCCCAATCTAGGCTTATGCATGGCTCAGTGGCAGGGGATATAGTTCCAAGAACTCAGATTACTAGAATGCAACCCAAAACACTCATTCCAATTCATTATCTCCCACTATCCCCAACTCACCTTGTACCTGGTACCCTAGGGTTGTGATGAAAGAGAACAAACACTATTACTACATTTATTACTTCCTGTAAATATATTAGGTTAAATGAATGTGCCCAAAATTATACATCTTTACATCAGTCAGCCCTTATCATGTCTGGTTCAGAGACCCATGAGGTGAAGAATTTTTTTAAGGCCATAGGATAACAATTAAGTTATTTACCATAAAATAAGATCTATGGAGGGGGGGGCGGAGCCAGTATGGTGGCGTGAGTAGAGAGTGGAAATCTCCTCCCAAAAACACATAGAGCTTTGAAAATATAACAAAGAAAACTCTTCCTAAAATAGGAAGAGGACACAGGTCAACATCCAGACCACATCCACACCTGCAAGAACCCAGCGCCTTGCGAAGGGGGTAAGATACAAGCCCCGGCCCGGGGGGACCAGAGCGCCCCTCCCCCCGGCTCCCGGCGGGTGGAAAGAAACCGGAGCGGTTTTTGTTTTTGTTTTTGGCGAGTGCTTTTTGGAAGCCTTAAAGGGACAGGGACCCCATTGCTAGGGAGGCAGGGCGGCAGAACCAGTGAGCGGGTGCCTAGGACCGGCGCCTGAGGACAAAGATTATCACGCGTTTATCCCTACAGGACTGGTAGGCGGGTGCCTGAGACTGGCGCCTGAGGACCGAGGAAATCGCGCGTTTTTCCCCTTTTTTTTCCTCTTTTTGGTGAATGCTTCTTTGAAGCCTTAAAGGGACAGGTACCCCAGTGCTAGGGAGGCAGAGCAGCAGGACCAGTGAGCGGGTGCCTGGGACCAGTGCCTGAGGACAAAGAATATCCCGGGTTATTCCCTGCGGGACCGGAGGGCAGGTGCCTGAGACAGGCGCCTGACGGAGGAAATCGCGCGTTTTTCCCCTTTTTTTTCTCTTTTTGGTGAGTGCTTTTTAGACGCCTTAAAGGGACACGGACCCTGGAGCTAGGGAGGCAGAGCAACAGGACCGGTGAGAGGGGTGCATGGGACCGGCGCCTGAGGACAAAGATTATCACGCGTTTTTCCCTACGGGACCGGTGGGCGGGTGCCTGAGACCGGCGCCTGAGAACAGAGGAAATCGCGAGTTTTTCCCCTTTTTTTTTCTCTTTTTGGCGAGTGCTTTTTGGAAGCCTTAAAGGGACAGGGTCCCCGGTGCTAGGGAGGCAGAGCAGCAGGAACGGTGAGCGGGTGCCTGGGACCGGCGCATGAAGACAAAGAATATCGCACGTTTTTCCCTGCAGGACCGGTGGGCGGGTGCTTTTTGGAAGCCTTGAAGAGACAGGGACCCTGGTGCTAGGGAGACAGGGCAGCAGGACCAGTGAGAGGGTGCCTGGGACCAGCGCCTGAAGAAAAAAAAAAAATCGTGTGTTTTTTCCTTTTTTTTTTCTGTTCCCTCTCTCATTGTTGCTGCTGTTGTTTTGGTTTGGAGAGTGCTTTCTGGAAGTCTTAAAGGGGCAGGACAGGACACTTAGACCAGAGGAAGGGAATCTGGGGATCTCTGGGCACTCTAACCCACTGGGCAACAGGGAGCACAGAGGCCCTTTATGGAGATAAATAGCCTCCCCGCCGCCGTTCCCCCTCCAACAGGGCTCCACCCCTTTGAAGGAGCAACCACAGCCACGCCACACCCACCGCAACAGTGGAGATAAACTCCATAGCAAACAGGCAGGTAGCAGAAGCCCTGTCTGCGCACAGCTGACAAGCATAAGCCACAAGACGTCGCTATTCTCCCAGGAGAGGAAGGCCACAAACCTACAAGAAGGGAAGCTCTTCCAGCGGTCTATCGTACCAGGTCTGCAAACTATCTCTATCACCATGAAAAGGCAAAACTACACGGAGACAAAGATCACAGAGACAACACCTGAAAAGGAGACAGACCTAACCAGTCCTCCTGAAAAAGAATTCAAAATAAAAATCATGAACATGCTGACAGAGATGCAGAGAAAAATGCAAGAGCAATGGGATGAGATGCAGAGAAAAATGCAAGAGCAATGGGATAAAGTCCAGAGGGAGACCACAGATGTCAGGAAGGAGCTCACAGAAGTGAAACATTCCCTGGAAGGATTTATAAGCAGAATGGATAAGATGCAAGAGGCCATTGAAGGAATAGAAAAGCCAGAGAACAGGACCGTATAGAAGCTGACATAGAGAGCGATAAAAGGATCTCCAGGAATGAAACAACACTAAGAGAACTATGTGACCAAGCCAAAAGGAATAACATTCGTAGTATAGGGGTACCAGAAGAAGAAGAAAGAGGAAAAGGGATAGAAAGTCTTTTTGAAGAAATAATTGCTGAAAACTTCCCCAAATTGGGGGAGGAAATAATCGAACAGACCATGGAATTACACAGAACCCCCAAAAGAAGGGATCCAAGGAGGATACCACCAAGACATATAGTAATTAAAATGGCAAGGATCAAGGACAAGGAAAGAGTTTTATAGGCAGACAGAGAGAAAAAGGTCACCTATAAAGGAAAACCCATCAAGCTAACATCAGACTTCTCGATAGAAACCCTACAGGCCAGAAGAGAATGGCATGATATACTTAATGCAATGAAACAGAAGGGCCTTGAACCAAAGATACTGTATCCAGCACGACTATCATTTAAATATGATGGCGGGATTAAAAAATTCCCAGACAAGCAAAAGCTGAGGAATTTTGCTTCCCACAAACCACCTCTACAGGGCATCCTAGAGGGATTACTCTAGATGGGAGCACTTCTAAAAAGAGCACAGAACAAAACACACAACATATGAAGAATGGAGGAGGAGGAATAAGAAGGGAGAGAAGAAAAGAATCTCCAGACAGCGTATGTAATAGCTCAATAAGCGAGCTAAGTTAGGCAGTAAGATACTAAAGAAGCTAACCTTGAACCTTTGGTAACCACGAATCTAAAGCCTGCAATGGAAATAAGTACATATCTCTCAAGTCACCCTAAATGTAAATGGGCTTAATGCACCAATCAAAAGACACAGAATAATAGAATGGATAAAAATGCAAGAACCATCTATATGCTGCCCACAAGAAACTCACCTTAAACCCAAGGACAAGCATAGACTAAAAGCCAAGCGATGAAAAAACATATTTCAGGCAAACAATAGTGAGAAGAAAGCAGGGGTTGCAGTACTAATATCAGACAAAATAGACTTCAAAACAAAGAAAGTAACAAGAGATAAACAAGGATACTACATAATGATAAAGGGCTCAGTCCAACAAGAGGATATAACCATTCTAAATATATATGCACCCAACACAGGAGCACCAGCATTTGTGAAACAAATACTAACAGAACTAAAGAGGGAAACAGACTGCAATGCATTCATTTTAGGAGACTTCAACACAGCACTCACCCCAAAGGATAGATCCACCGGACAGAAAATAAGTAAGGACACACAGGCACTGAACAACACACTAGAACAGATGGACCTAATAGACATCTATAGAACTCTACATCCAAAAGCAACAGGATATACATTCTTCTCAAGTGCACATGGAACATTCTCCAGAATAGACCACATACTAGCTCACAAAAAGAGCCTCAGTAAATTTCAAAATATTGAAATTCTACCAACCAATTTTTCAGACCACAAAGGTATGAAAGTAGAAATAAATTCTACAAAGAAAATAAAAAAGCTCACAAACACATGGAGGCTTAACAACAGGCTACTAAATAATCAATGGATCAATGAACAAATCAAAATAGAGATCAAGGAATATAAAGAAACAAATGACAACTACAACACTAAGCCCCAACTTCTGTGGGACGCAGCGAAAGCAGTCTTAAGAGGAAAGTATATAACAATCCGGGCACACCTGAAGAAGGAAGAACAATCCCAAATGAATAGTCTAACATCACAATTATCGAAACTGGAAAAAGAACAAATGAGGCCTAAAGTCAGCAGAAGGAGGGACATAATAAAGATCAGAGAAGAAATAAACAAAATTGAGAAGAACAAAACAATAGCAAAAATCAACGAAACCAAGAGCTGGTTCTTTGAGAAAATAAACAAAATAGATAGGCCTCTAGCCAAACTTATTAAGAGAAAAAGATAATCAACACAAATCAACATAATCAGAAATGAGAATGGGAAAATCACAGCAGACTGCACAGAAATACACAGAATTATTAAAGACTACTATGAAAACCTATATGCCAACAAGCTGGAACACCTAGAAGAAATGGACAACTTCCTAGAAAAATACAACCTCCCAAGACTGACCAAGGAAGAAACACAAAGGTTAAACAAACCAATAACGAGGAAAGAAATTGAAACGGTAATCAAAAAACTAGCCAAGCACAAAACCCCGGGGCCGGATGGATTTACCTCGGAGTTTTATCAGACACACAGAGAAGACATAATACCCATTCTCCTTAAAGTGTTCCAAAAAACAGAAGAAGAGAGTATACTCCCAAATTCATTCTATGAAGCCATCACCCTAATACCAAAACCAGGCAGAGACACCACCAAAAAAGAAAATTACAGACCAATATCCCTGATCAATATAGATGCAAAAATACTCAATAAAATACTAGCAAACAGAATTCAACAGTATATCAAAAGGATCATACACCATAACCAAGTGGATTCATCCCAGGGATGCAAGGATGGTACAACATTCGAAAATCAATCAACATCATCCACCACATCAACAAAAAGAAAGACAAAAACTACATGATCATCTCCATAGATGCTGAAAAAGCATTTGACAAAATTCAACATCCATTCATGATAAAAACTCTCAACAAAATGGGAATAGAGGGCAAGTACCTCAATAATAAAGGCCATATATGATAAACCCAAAGCCAACATCATACTGAACAGGGAGAAGCTGAAAGCATTTCCTCTGAGATCCGGAACCAGACAGGGATGCCCACTCTCCCCACTGTTATTTAACATAGTACTGGAGGTCCTAGCCATGGAAATCAGACAAAACAAAGAAATACAAGGAATCCAGACTGGTAAAGAAGAAGTTAAACTGTCACTATTTGCAGATGATATGATATTGTACATAAAAATCCCTAAAGACTCCACTCGAAAACTACTAGAACTGATATCGGAATGCAGCAAAGTTGCAGGATACAAAATTAACACACAGAAATCTGTAGCTTTCCTTTACACCAATCATGAACAAGCCGGAAGAGAAATCAGGAAAACAATTCCATTCACCCTTGCATCAAAAAGAATAAAATACCTAGGAATAAACCTCACCAAAGAAGTGAAAGACTTATACTCTGAAAACTACAAGTCACTCTTAAGAGAAATTAAAGGGGACACTAATAAATGGAAACTCATCCCATGCTCATGGCTAGGAAGAATTAATATCGTCAAAATAGCCATCCTGCCCAAAGCAATATAGAGATTTGATGCAATCCCTATCAAATTACCAGCAACATTCTTCAATGAATTGGAACAAATAATTCAAAAATTCATATGGAAACACCAAAGACCCCGAATAGCCAAAGCAATCCTGAAAAAGAAGAATAAAGTAGGGTGGATCTCACTCCCCAACTACAAGCTCTACTACACAGCCACAGTAATAAAGATAATTTGGTACTGGCACAAGAACAGAGCCACAGACCAGTGGAACAGATTAGAGACTCCAGACATTAACCCAAACAAATATGGTCAATTTATATTTGATAAAGGAGCCATGGACATACAATGGCAAAATGACAGTCTCTTCAACAGATGGTGTTCGAAAAACTGGATAGCTACATGTAGGAGAATGAAACTGGACCATTGTCTAACTCCATATACAAAGGTAAACTCAAAATGGATCAAAGACCTGAATGTAAGTCATGAAACCGTTAAAGTCTTGGAAAAAAACATAGGCGAAAACCTCTTAGACATAAACATGAGTGACCTCTTCTTGAACATATCTCCCCGGGCAAGGAAAACAACAGCAAAAATGAGCAAGTGGGACTACATTAAGCTGAAAAGCTTCTGTACAGAGAAAGATACCATCAATAGAACAAAAAGGAACCCTACAGTATGGGAGAATATCTTTGAAAATGACAGATCCGATAAAGGCTTGACGTTCAGAATATATAAAGAGCTCACACGCCTCAACAAACAAAAAACATATAACCCAATTAAAAAATGGGAAGAGGAACTGCACAGACAGTTCTCTAAAAAGGAAATACAAATGGCCAAGAGACACATGAAAAGATGCTCCACATCGCTAATTATCAGAGAAATGCAAATTAAAACTACAATGAGGTATTACCTCACACCAGTAAGGATGGCTGCCATCCAAAAGACAAACAACAACAAATGTTGGCGAGGCTGTGGAGAAAGGGGAACCCTCCTACACTGCTGGTGGAAATGTAAATTAGTTCAACCATTGTGGAAAACAGTTTGGAGGTTCATCAAAATGCTCAAAACAGACCTACCATTTGACCCAGGAATTCCACTCCTAGGAATTTACCCTAAGAACGCAGCAATCAAGTTTGAGAAAGACAGATGCACTCCTATGTTTATCGCAGCACTATTTACAATAGCCAAGAATTGGAAGCAACCTAAATGTCCATCAGTAGATGAATGGATAAAGAAGATGTGGTACATATACACAATGGAATACAACTCAGCCATAAGAAGTGGAAAAAAGCCAACCATTTGCAGCAACATGGATGGAGCTGGAGAGTATTATGCTCAGTGAAATAAGGTAGTTGGAGAAAGAGAAATACCAAATGATTTCACTCATCTGAGGAGTATACGAACAAAGGAAAAACTGAAGGAACAAAACAGCAGTGGAATTACAGAACCCAAAAATGGGCTAACAGGTACCAAAGGGAAAGGAACTGGGGAGGATGGGTGGGCAGGGAGGGATAAGGGGTGGGGGAGAAGAACGGTGGTATTATGATTAGCATGCATGGGGGGGAGGGAGAAAGGGGAGGGTGGGCTGTACAACAGAGAGGACAAGTAGGGATTCTACAACATTTTGCTAAGATGATGGACAGTAACCGTAATGTGGTTGTTAGGGGGGACCTGATATAGGGGAGAGCATAGTATACATAGTACTCTTCATGTAAGTGTAGATTAAAGATTAAAAAAAAAAGAAAGAAAGAAAAGGGGGATTACTCCTTGATAGGATAAAACTATTGGTAAATCAAAGATCAACGCATGCTTTAAATATCCTTAATGTCGATCACTTAAAGGGTGTCAGATGATCAGCTATGGAGGTACTCTTTTCTGATAATATTCCTTTCTCTTAATAAACAAAAATAGCAGTCCCTGTGTGCTGACCTCCAATGAGTTCTGCACAGTGGTATAGAGGGCATGTCAAAGTGTGGGCAAAGGGTCTGTTTGTTTCTATGCAGAAGATCAAGGCCTAGCTTGGATACCCAGAAAATGAACTAAGATAGGATATGAGGAGGAGCTTCCGGCATCAGCACTCTCTGGAGGACCCGTGCCAGGGTATGATCATCAAAAAGCCTCCACAGGGATCGGCGCGATGCTGCAGTTGTGGCTGCGTCCACCCCACCGTTTCCTGGACTTGCCATTGGAATGAGGAGGGAGATGTCTAGGCTGCCATGTGCATACAGTGAGAGAACGAATTTGACCAGATCTGTACTGGTGGAACTCAACCAGGAGCTGGGAGGGGTGCAAGTTGTAGCACTCCAAAATCTTATGACTATAGACTATCTACGGTTAAAAGAACATATGGGAGGTGAACAGATCCCAGAAATGGGCTGCTTTAATTTGTCTGATTTTTCTCAGACTGTTCAAGTACAGTTGGACAATATCCATCATATCATAGACAAATTTTCACAAATGCCTAGGGTGCCTAAATGGTTTTCTTGGCTTCACTGGAGATGGATGGTAATTATAGATTTGCTTTGTTTATGTCACCGTATTCCTATTATGTTAATATGTGTGTGCAAATTAGTTAGTAGTTTAAAACCTATACATACTTAAGGTACTCTACAAGAAGATATGTCAAAGAAATAATCAATCCTCCCATGTTTTCTTCCATCTGCTACCTCTATAGCTTTTCTTCTTCCTTCCTAATTACAACCCTTAAATAGAATTTGTGCCTCATATCGAAGTTACCGAGTATCATAATTCCTCCAGGTGGTAAAGATTCCTTGAGACAAGTGCTGGGAATAGAAGACACAGGGCATAAATCTGCAAAGAAGTAAAAAGCTAACCGTTTCAAACAATATGGCTTCTCTCTCACTTACCAACTTTACATTTCCCTGTATGGCCCTGGAAGATGACTGGTTAGCCAGAGATGGGTAAGATTCCTCAAGGGAGGAACAACCTAAGGCAGGCACAGTGGCAGGGGGGCCAACAGGTGAGAAATTGGGGATCAACAGAGGGGAGGCTCAGAACCTCATACCCCCTGCTTTGAGAGAAATCTTCTGCATCCGTGGATGTTTTATTGCCCTTGTCTAGCTTGGATTAACACAGTCTACAGACACACACCTGATCATCTACAATTGCTCTCTTACAACACTAAACTATGTTTTCTACCTTTATCTTGCATCTACCTATCACTTCAGCATTTTATTAAAAATAAAAATAATAATAATAATAAGGGGAGAAATGTGGGATCTACAGATAAATCAAGTATAAAAATCAAACAAATATTCATATTTGACCTGATTGTTTATAGGTCATAATGCGTGATCAAAACCGAAAGTTTCTGTGATGAATGCCCTTGTACTGTTCACCATGTAAGAATTTATTCACTATGTAAGAATTTGTTCACCATGTAAGAAGTTGTTCGTTATGCTTCAGAAGATTGGAGACTGACGAGAGTTAGGCTTGAGATGGATTAATGATTGTACATTGAGCACTGACCCCCCAATACTGAATTTTACTGTTGTTAACAACCATTTGATCAATAAATATGAGAGATGCCCTCTCAAAAAAATAAATAAGATCTATGACATAAAATTATAGCTGCTGTTTAGCCCACAGACTAAAAAGGAAATGGCTTAAAATTCTAATAGAAGTAGCTTAGAAGCATCAAAATACAGGAGATCAAAGACACTGCTCTTCCCCAAATTCTAGCATAGGACAGGGTTACTACTATTGCAGACTTAGGAAGAGGTGAGATGATCAATGAGGACTCTGCCTTTGTAATGTCTGAATCTGGCTATTGGCTCTATATGATTTATACATATTCTAGAGTGCCCTCCCCATTTAATTTATTTTAAAGAGAATCATCTAAACAGGTAGTTTTCAAATACCAGTACACAAATGAGTTGCATCAGAAATTACTTTGGGATACTGTACTTTTTGAAATGCCTAAGCTCTATCTTCTGAATTAAGACTCTCCAGGGATGAAGAGTCAGAAATCCATATTTTTTTAAAGACCTAGGGTGATTCTGATGGGCAGCCAGATTTGACTACCACTGATCAATTTAAACTACCTCTTCTTGAGTGCATGTTAAGATACTGCTGCCACATGTTTTAAAAGTAAAGCTTCCCTTTAATACAGAAATTTGAATGAATCACTTCGGGAAGTTGTATCCTGTCCTAGCAGCTTAATAGCCCCTATGTGCACACCAAAAGTCTGGACTTTTGAATCAACTTGCTCCATCAATAAAAACAAAC
Organism: Manis javanica; assembly: GCF_040802235.1. Lineage (NCBI taxonomy): Eukaryota > Metazoa > Chordata > Mammalia > Pholidota > Manidae > Manis > Manis javanica. The sequence continues at coordinate 1,499,270 of NW_027332170.1, read as the reverse complement.
TACCTACCACAGGTAATAGCATCTTGGTCTTTATCCTTCTTCATAGGTCCTGTGGGTGGAGGTGGAGGAGGCATCAACTTGCAATCTATGTCTTCACAATCAGCATCATAGTCATCTTCATCATAATCTAATAATACCATGAAGGTAAGCTCAGTATTCAGAATGTCACACAACAGTCTGGTGCTCCCTCATCACTCAAGAATTTAAAGCACCAAATAAAGCTCTATGCATATCCCTAAGAACACACAGGGAAGATGCACCTTCTGCCTTTAGAAGGAAATGACATCGACAAATGCTGTTCCATTACGTATACATCATACAGGAACTTAGGGAGTTCCCAAGAACTGTTTAAAAACCTTTGATCCTTGTCCTGATCAAATCTTGCTTTATTTGTTATTTTGCCCTGTTTAATCTCATAATTGAATTTAACATTCTTCTGTCACTTTCCTTGAGAGTGAACTTTCTCTTTTCTCACCTCCCAAGTCTGACACATTTCTTGTCCACTTTCTCCAGTTGGTTATGCTTTTCACTGTCCTTTAGCCACAGGCATCACTCAAAACTTGGTCTTGAACACTCTTTTATTCCTCTATACTTTCCATTTCCTTCAAAAATCACCATTTTTTTGAGATTAAACCCAAATCTATATGCCTTGCCCTGACTTTCCCCTCTACAATTGTACCATGTTCTTATACCAAAAGACCTTTCACTCTACATGGAAATAAATGAAAACAAAACTCAACAGCTCAAAACCTGTGGGATGCAGCAAAGGCAGTTCTAAGAGTAAAGTACATAGCATACAGGCTTACTGCAAGAAACAAGAACAATCCCAAATGAATAGTCTAAACGCACAATTGATGAAACTAGAAAAAGAACAAATGAGGCCCAAAGTCAGTAGATGGAGGGACATAATAATAATCAGGGCAGAAATAAATAGAATCGAGAAGAATAAAACAATAGAAAGAATCAATGAAACCAGGAACTGGTTCTTCGAGAATATTACCAAACAGATAAAACCTTCGCCACACCTATCAAGAAAAAAAGAGTCTACACACACATAAACCGAATCAGAAATGAGAAACGAAAAATCATTATGGACACCTCAGAGATACAACAAATTATTAGAGAATACTATGAAAAATTATATGCTAACAAACTGGATAACCTAAAAGAAATGGACAGCTTTCTAGAAAAATACAACCTTCCAAAGCTGACCCAGAAAGAAACAGAAAATCTGAACAGACCGATTACCAGCAACAAAATTAAACTGGTAATCAAAAACCTACCTAAGAACAAAACCCCTACATCACTGAATTTTATCAAACGTTTAGAGAAGACCTAATACCCATCCTCCTTAAGGTTTTCCAAAGAGTAGAAGAGGAGGAATACTTCCAAACTCCATCTGTAAGGCCAGCTTCACTCTAATACCAATACCAGACAAAGACACCACAAAATAAGAAAGTTATAGACCAATATCCCTGATGAACATAAATGCAAAAATACTGCACAAAATATGAGCAAACAAAATTCAAAAACACATCTAAAAGATCATCCATCATGAGCAAGTGGGATTTCTTCCAGGGATGCACGGACGGCACAATATTCAAAAATTCATTAACATCATACACATCAACAAAGGAAGGGCAAAATTCACATGATCATTCCAATAGATGCTAAAAAAGCATTCAACAAAATTCAACATCCATTCATGATAAAAACTCTCAGCAAAAAGGGTATAGAAAGCAAGTACCTCAACATAATGAAGTCCATATATGACAAACCCACAGCCAACATCATACTTAACAGTGAAGAGCTGAAAGCTTCTCCTCTGAGATCAAGAACAAGTCAAGGATGCCCACTCTTCTCCCTTTTATTTAACATAGCACTGGAGGTCCTAGACACAGCAATCAGACAACAAAGAAATAAAAGGCATCCAGACTGGTAAAGAGGAAGTTAAACTGTTGTTGCATGTAGATGATATGATACTGAAGATAAAATCCTAAAGACTCCACCAAAAACTACTATGATCAATATCTGAATGCAGCAAAGTTGCAGGATACAAAATTAATACACAGAAATCTGTGGCATTCCTATCTACTAACGATGAACTAGAAGAAAGAGAAATCAAGAAAACAACTCTATTTACAATTGTATCAAAAGGAATAAAATACCTAGGAATAAACCTAACCAAGGAGATCAAAGACCTATATCCTGAAAACCACACGACACTCATTGAGAGAAATTAAAGACACCAATAAATGGAAATATATCCCATGTGCATGGATAGGAAGAATTAAGTTGTCAAAATGGCCATCCTACCTAAAGGAATCTACAGATTCAACTCAATCCCTACCAAAATACCAATAGTATTCTTCAAAGCATTAAAACAAACATTCTAAAATTCATATGGAAGCACAAAAGACTCCTAAAAGCCAAAACAATACTGAGAAGGAAGACCAAAGTAGGGGGGATTACGCTCCCTAACTTCAAGCTCTACTACAGAGCCACAATAATCAGGACAATTTGGTACCTGCACAAGAACAAACCCATAGATTAACAGAAAAAAACAGAGAGCCCACATATAAAGCAACACATATATTGCTAATTAATATACAATAAAGGAGCTGCCTATATACAACACGGAAATGACAGCCTCTTCAACAACTGGTGTTGGCAAAACTGGACAGCTACATTTAAGAGAATGAAACTGGATCACTGTCTAACTCCATATACAAAGCATAACTCAAAATGGATCAAAGACCTGAATGTAAGACATGAAACCATAAAACTCAGAAGTAAACACAGACAAAATCTCCTGAACATAAACATGAGCAATTTTTTCCTGAACACATCTCCTTGGGTAATGGAAACAAAAGCAAAAATGAAAACGTGGAGGTTCATCAAAACAAAAGCTTCAGTACAGCAAAGGACACCAGAAGCAGAACAACAAGACATCCTACAATACGGGAGAATATGTTCATAAACAACTTATCCGACAATGGGTTAACATAAAAATATGCAAAGAACTCACATGCCTCAACACCCAAAAAAGCAAATAACCTGATTAAAAAATGGGCAGAGGATCTGAACAGACACATCTCCAAAGAAGAAATCCAAATGGCTAACAGATACTTGAAAAGAAACTCCAGATGCTAATCATCAGGGAAATGCAAATTAAAACCACAATGAGATATCTCCTCACACCAGTTAGCATGGCCAACATCCGTAAGACAATAATAAATACTGGCAAGGGTGCACAGGTCAAGGACAGAGTTTTAAAGGCAGCTAGAGAGAGGACAAAGCTCACCTACAAAGGAAAACGCATCAGGCTATCATCAGACATCTCAACACAAACCTTACAGGCCAGAAGAGAACGGCATTGTATATTCAATACAATGAAACAGAAGGGCCTTGAACCAAGGATATCATATCCAGCACAATTATCCTTTAAATATGAAGGAGAGTTTAACAACTTCAAAACAAGTAAAAGGTGAGGGAATTTGCGTCCCACAAAACAACTCTACAGGGCATTTTAGAGGGATTGCTCTAGATGGGAGCACTCCTAAGGCTAAACAGATGTCACCAGAGAAAATAAAATCACAGCAAAGAAAGCAGACCAACCAAATACTAACTAAAGGCAAAAAATAAAATCAACTACTCACAAAAGCAGCCAAAGGAACACAAAAGGTCACAGAATAAAACTCCGAACATAAAAAGAATGGAGAAGGAGCAATAAGAAGGGAGAGAAAAAAGAAACATCAGACAGTGTTTATAATAGCTAAATAAGCAAGTTAAGTTAGACAGTAAGATAGTAAAAAAGCTAACATTGAACATTTGGTAACCATGAATCTAAAGCCTGCAATGGCAATAAAAATATGTATCTTTCAAAAATTACCCTAAATGCAAATGGACTGAATGCACCAATCAAAAGACACAGAGTAACAGAATGGACAAAAATACAAGACCCATCTATATGTTGTTTACAAGAGACTCACCTCAAACCCAAAGACATGCACAGACTAAAAGTCAAGGGATGGAAAAAGATATTTTTTGCAAACAACAGAGAGAAAAAAGCAGGTGTTGTAGTACTTGTATCAGACAAAGTAAGACTTCAAAAAAAGAAAGTAACAAGAGATAAAGAAGGACATTACATAATGATAAACGGGTCTATCCAACAGGAGGATATAACCAATATAAATATATATGCACTGAATACAGGAGCATCATCATATGTAAAACAAATACTAACAGAATTAAAGGAGGAAATAGAAAGCAATGCATTCATTTTAGGAGACTTCAACACACCACTCACTCCAAAGGATAGATCCACCAGACAGAAAATAAGGACACAGAGGCACTGAGCAACACACTAGAACAGATGGACCTAACAGACATCCACACAACTCTACATCCAAAAGCAACAGGATACACCTTCTACTCAAGTGCACATGGAACATTCTCCAAAATAGACCACCTAGTAGGCCACAAAAAAGAGCCTCAGTAAATTAAAAAGGTTGAAATACTACCAACCAACTTTTCAGACTACAAAGGTATAAAACTAGAAATAAATTGTACAAAGAAAACAAAAATGCTCACAAACACATGGATGTTTAACAAGCTCAAAAATAATGGATCAAAGACCAAATTAAAATAGAGAACAAGCAATATATGGAAAAAAATCACAACAACAACACAAAGCCCAACCTTCTGTGGGACGCAGTGAAAGCAGTCTTAAAAGGAAAGTATACAGAAATCCAGAAAAATTTAAAGAAGGAAGATCAATCCCAAATGAATAGTCTAAAGTTACAATTATCGAAATGGGAAAAAGAACAAATGAGGCCGCAAGTCAGCAGAAGGAGGGACATAATTAAGATCAGAAAAAAAATAAATAAAATTGAGAATAAAACAATAGCAAAAATCAATGAATCCAAGAGCTGGTTCTTTGAGAAAATAAACACAATAGATAATCCTCTAGCCAGACTCATTAAGAGAAAAAAAGAATCAGCACACATCTACAGAATCAGAAACAAGAAAGGAATAATCACAGCAGACACGACAGAAATACAAAGATTTATTAGAGAATACTATGAAAACCTTTATGCTAACAAGCAGGAAAACCTAGAAGAAATGGACAACTTCTTAGAAAAATACAACCTTCTAAGACTAACCCATAGAGAAACAGAAAATCTAAACAGACCAATTACCAGCAGCAAAATTGAAGTGGTAATCAGAAAACTACCAAAGAACAAAACCCCTGGGGCCAGATGGATTTACCTTCGAATTTTATCAGACATACAGAGAAGACATAATACCCATTCTCCTGAAAGTTTTGCAAAAAATAGAAGAAAGGGAATACTTCCAAACTCATTCTATGAAGCCAGCATCACTCTAAAATTATTCCACACAAAGACCCCACCAAAAAAGAAAATTACAGACCAATATCCCTGATGAACATGCAAAAATAATCAACAAAATATTAGCAAATGGAATTCAAACATACATCAAGATGATCATACACCATGACCAAGTGGGATTCATTCCAGGGATCCAAGGATGGTACAACATTCAAAAAATCCATCAACATCATCCACCACATAAACAAAAAGAAGGACAAAAACCACATGATCATCTCCATAGATGCTCAAAAAGCATTTGACAAAATTCAACATCCATTCATGATAAAAACTCTCAGAAAAATGGGTAAAAAGGGCAAGTACCTCAACATAATAAAGGCCATATATGATAAACCCACAGCTAACATCATACTGAACAGCGAGAAGCTGAAAGCTTTTCCTCTGAGATCGGGAACAAGACAGGGATGCCCACTCTCCCCACTGTCATTCAACATAGTACTGAAGATCCTAGCCATGGCAATCAGATAAAACAAAGAAATACAGGGTATCCAGATTGGTAAAGAAGAAGTTTAACTGTCACTATTTGCAGATGACATGATATTTTACAAAAATCCCTAAAGATTCCACTCCAAAACTACTAGAACTAATATCGGAATTCAGCAAAGTTGAGGATACAAAATTCACACTCAGAAATCTGTGGCATTCCTATTCTCTAACAGTGAACTAATAGAAAGAGAAATCAGGAAAACAACTGCAATCACAATGGCATCAAAAAGAATAAAATACCTAGGAATAAACCTAACCAAGGAAGTGAAAAACCTATACCGTGAAAAGTACAGGACACTCTTAAGTGAAATTAAAGAAGACACTAACAAATGGAAACTCATTCCATGCTCGTGGATAGGAAGACTTAAAATAGTCAAAATGGCCATCCTACCCAAAGCAATATACAGATTTGATGCAATCCCTATCAAATTACCAACAACATTCTTCAACGAACTAGAACAAACAGTTCCAGAATTCATACAGAACCACAAAAGACCCCAAACAGCCTAAGCAACCATGAGAAGGAAGAACAAAGTGGGGGGAACCTCACTCTCCAACTGCAAGCTTTACTACGAAGCCACAGTGATTAGGACACTGGTACTGGCACAAGAACAGAGCCACAACCTGTGGAACAGAATAGAGACTCCAGACATTAACCCAAACATATATGGTCAATTAATATATGATAAAGGAGCCATGGACATACAATGGGGAAACAACAGTCTCTTCAACAGCTGGTGCTGGCAAAACTGGACAGCTACAGGTAAGAGAATGAAACTGGATCACTCACTGTCTAACCCCATATACAAAAGTAAATTTGAAATGGATCAAAGACCTGAATTTAAGTCATGAAACCATAAAACTCTTAGAAAAAAACATGGGCAAAAATCTCTTGGACATAAACATGAGCGACTTCTTCATGAACATATCTCCCCAGGCAAGGGAAACAAAAGCAAAAATGAACAAGGGGGACTATATCAAGTTGAAAAGCTTCTGTACAGCAAAGGACACCATCAAGAGAACACAAAGGCATCCTACAGTATGGGAGAATATATTCATAAATGACAGATCTGATAAAGGGTTGACATCCAAAATGTATAAAGAGCTCACATACCTCAACAAGCAAAAGGCAAATAATCCAATTAAATATTGGCACAAGATCTGAACAGACACTTCACCAAAGAAGAAATTCAGACAGCCAACAGACACATGAAAAGATGCTCCACATCGCTGATCAACAGAGAAATGCACATTAAAACTACAATCAAGTATCACCTCACACCAGTAAAGATCGCCACCACTCAAAAGACAAAGAACAACAAATGTTGGCGAGGTTGTGGAGAAAGGGGCACTGCTGGTGGGAATGTAAATTAGTTCAACCATTGTGGAAAGCAATATGGAGGTTCCTCAAAAAGCTCAAAATAGAAATACCATTTGACACAGGAATTCCACTTCTAAGGATTTACCCTAATACAGTAACCCAGTTTGTAAAAGACAAATGCACCCCTATGTTTATGGCAGCACTATTTACAATAGCTTAGAAATGGAAGTAACCTAAGTGTCCATCAGTACATGAGTGGATAAAGATGTGGTACATATACACAATGGAATATTATAGAAGAAATATTCCATATAGAAGAATATTAAGAAGAAAACAAATCCTACCATTTGTAACAACACGGATGGGGCTAGAGGGTGTTATGCTCAGTGAAATTAGCCAGGTGGAGAAACACAAGTACCAAATGATTTCACTCATATGTGGAGTATAAAAACAGAAAAACTGTAGAAACAAAACAGCAGCAGATTCACAGAATTCAAGAATGGACTAACACTCACCAACGGGAAAGGGACTGGGGAGGATGGGTGGGAAGGGAGAGAGAAGGGCTGGGAAAAAGAAAGGGGGCATTATGATTAGCATGTATAATGTGGGGGGAGGGCTCTGCAACACAGAGAAGACAAGTAGTGATTCTACAGCATCTTAGTATGCTGATGGACAGTGACTGTAATGGGTTTTTGTTGGGGGGACTTGGTGAAGGGGGGAGCCTAGTAAACATAATGTTCTTCATGTAATTGTAGATTAATGATAACAAAATAAAAAATAATAAAAATATATAAATAACCTTTTCACTCAGATATTTAATTGCGTAACACTGAAATATTCTTTTAAATTACTTTCTTTTACTATCAATACCACTTCTATCCTCATTTTCCCAACCTATCATTTTAATCTCCTGTCTCCTTCATTAATTTCTTACCCCTCAAACACATCTTTTCTATTTCCAAGAAGGTGCTTTCAAATTCTTCTACCCTGGGGTCTTGCTCTTTGGCGGTATGTTTTCACTCCTTTCAAGAAAACCCGCTGGCCAATTCCCCCCCCACTATTCTATCTCCAAACATTTCAGACAATCCATGTCTCCAAACCAAATGCTCTGCTGCCTCTTATCCATCAAACCTTGTCTTTCAATACTTTGGTCAATATTCACCTCCATGAAGCGTTTTCTAATGAGTTCCATGCAATTCCAGTTATTCCAAAGAAGCACCCATATAAATCAGGCCATGGGAAGGGGACAATGTCAGGGAAGGAGGAAGCTAATGGCAGAGACAAAGGTACCCTCAGAGGTCAAGAGAACTCAGAATTGAGATTTATCAAATTCAACATTCTCCTTTCCTAGGTGGTCAGCTCATAAAACCCAACAGGAAACTACCACTATGCTCTTCCATATCATCCCTAGAGAAATAAACCTAAATCTGAAAATAATACATTCCCTAAAAATCAGAGCTACTATGAACTCCCCCTTAGCCTCAGTCAGGGGGCTCAAAACAATAGTTATGCTACTTTTAACTTAGCTATTCTGGCAGGCTCTCAAAACTAAATATAAAACTCCATACAGAACTATGAGCTTTTAGCTGATTTCTGTCTTCCTCTTAGGAGTAATTATGCTTTGCATTGTCTACCCCATCTTCCCTAATTTCCCTGTGAAGGTAAGACCTGTATCTTCTATTTATCTGGGTTACTTCTTGTGTATGTGGTACAATTCATCTCTTTATATAGGAAGCACTCAAATCCATTAACTGACCCTGAAATGTAATTCAAAAAGGTGGACAACAAATAAACAACTTCATATAAAAGTTTCAAGCAGTGACAGGTAGCAAATGGCAGTGGAAAGAGTGGAATATGATGGTAGCTCTAGGTTCCAGACTATGGAACTGAGTTCAGGATCAGAAAATGGATTTTATTATCTTTGTTCCATACTGTCTATTAGTTACACAGCACACATCAGGTATTCCAAAAATGTCTAATGCACTGAGTTGCTGAATTATTCAAGGTTGCAGCTAGCTGACTGTAGAACTTTTAATAAAGCTCCACATTATTAAAGTTCTCTCAAGTTCAAGTTTTCCTTATCTATGATGAGGTGAAAAGAAAATAATCACTAAGACCCCTTCCAGTTTTGACATTCTGATTCTATAATGTAGTACCTTACACCCAGGAGAAAAACCTATGGTGTGTGCATGCATTAACTGCACTGTCAGCATAGAGCTGGTGAGTGATTAACAGAAGCTGAGCCAAGAAATGTGTGTGCTTGTTTATATGTGATCATACATATTAATCCTCCTTGAATTACCAATTCCTTGAGGGCAAAGACTGAGTTTAAACAGCATCTACAACAGTGCTATGAACAAGGTAGGTACTCAAATACCAGATGATAAGGGAGAAAGCATTATCATCGTTACTTGGCATTCACCACAAGTTTGGAAATAATCAGTACGAGGAATAATAGCCTGAGTATGGTACCACTGCCTCGGAACACCAGAGGAGAGCAGCAACTTGGAACTGAGCTGACAAAGGGAGAGAAGCAGAGCAAAGGCACAGAGAGCAGGAACAATGGCAGAAAGCACACAAAGAAAGAAACAAACAAACTAGACTATACAGCGGGATAATACACTGGTATGCTCTACAGAGGACACCAAACAATCACCTGAGTTGCAAAGGGGCTGCAAGCTCCCCATTGTCTGCTGACACCTTTGGCTTTCGTCTTCTGCTACCTCATTGATGTCTGAATAGTCCACAGCATCTTCTGTACTCCTGATCCAGCCTATGAATAAAAAAAAGCAGGGGGGAGTATATATTAACAAATAGCAAATAACTCTCACTCCCTTAGGTAACTCCCATTGAAAAGTACATTTACCCTAAGTGGCTAGCCTCCTCCCCCACCTTACTCCCTGTGACCCAGACTTCACCTTCATCATTTACCAGGGCACCGTCAGTCCCAGTCAGTTCTTCATTTGCGGTGAGTTCAGTGATCAGGCTGCCCAGACGCAAAGTCCCCAAGCCTGCCAGGTGCTTCTTACCCTCCTGAAAAAGGGACAGCACCAGAGTCAAAGACAACAACTATACCTAAGCTTCCCGTACAAGACGTATTTCCTGGTCCACAACAAAGCTATAAAATCTGCATGAAAAATGACTGCAGTGTGCTAAAAGGAGCTTCACATTCAAGAAGTGAAAAGTAAATCTTCCACTCAACTATTTATTCATCAGGTATTTATTGACATATTGTGTCCAATTTCATCACCCTACTTTAAGGTAATATAAAGAAATATTCAAAAAACCACCACTAAGACTAAATGAATGTAACAGTTTAAAGGGTATTTTATTCTCAGAATAAAGGGTAAAGCAACAGAGGTCGTTTGGACCAGACAAGGCAATAACTTTTCTGCTAGTTTTTGTGTACTTGTGTGTGCTCCACGGGAGAAGGAATATTGATCATTATTCTCTCCTTGAAAAGATGAACCTTAAACGAAGGTGAGTTTCGCTTGGCCACAGGCCAACGATAGCATGAATGAATGCCGGTGAACACTGGGAAAACTACTTAAGGGCGCTGGGCCCAGAAGGGGTCTGCCTTCCCCGGACAGTTTGAACATTCACTGTTCTAGTAACAGGGAGGTGAACCATATGATTTGTTGCAGCCTCTGTCCAGTCCTCTTGCTCTACAGCCACCTTAGATCAGCGATGGCAGAAATGCAGTTTCAGGTATCTACAAGTAGGTTCTGTAAGATAAATTCTGGATGAAATAAGCAGGCGAAGAGAGGCAACAGAGGGACTCTAGTTTATATGAATGCAAATTCCCGGGTGATGTTCCGTGGTCTGGCTATCACAGGCCGGGGAAGTCACACCCGGTCAGGGAGGTGGGGGGCTTATAAGGGGTTAGGAGGGGGAGGAGTGGGCAAGCTATCTTAAGGGCGTGGAGAGGTATGATTGGCTAACGGTGACATAACAGACAATAGAAACTTTGTTCCTTCCAAGAGGGAACAGGCTGACATCAGGGTCTTAGTTGGCACATCAGAAGGATGGAATTCAGGAAGAGCTGTCCCCTTTCCATATAAGGCACAGACCTTGGGGTCTGGTCTGTTCTCCTTTTAGGATATCTCTCTGTTCTGTTTGCATGTCCTTGTTTTTCCTTCCTCCAGCCTAACAAGTTCCCATTGCAATAGTTTGAAGGCAACCTTCCTAGGTTAAAAGTGCAATAAATATTCCCTACTGCCTGGGTCAGGTGGAACGTTCTGTTCAAAGTCACCCACATCGGCGCCCCTGACCTACAGGGGCTGGTCTACCATCCTGTCTTCTTCTCACGCTCATCCACAAAGAAGCCTCCTCTCTTTTACTGCAGTCTACAAACGCAGTATCCTCTTCTCATTACTGCGCCCTCAGAAAGAGGACCACATCCGCCCTCGAATTCTAAACATCCTCTACACTACACACTCCAGCTGTCTCCTTAGCCGCAACACCCCCAGCCCTAACCCCATGCCCACCCCTCACATCATCCAAGATGCTTTCCCCCTCCAGCTGCCCGGCTCCACTGATGTTGCCAAAGAGGAAACTAATTAAAGAAAATGGGCCATTTCCCACAGAAACCTCATCGCTGTCCATGTCTGACATGATGGCGGCAGCGCCGAGATCAGCAGAAGCCACCCAAAGCAAATCCCAGCCTGAACCCATAGCCCGGAAATAAAAGCATTAGTCTCCCAGAAGTCAATCACGCACCTCCTGGACCCCTACCAGAAGTGGAATAAAGGAAAAACGAACCGGAAAGACCGGACCAGCCATCTTATGAGAAAGTGGAATTGCTTTGACTACTTTACAAAGGGCTTTTGATTCAACCGTAGGCGGGCAGGAGACTAGATATTTGTAAAGAGGTTGGCCAAAGAAGCGGCTTAGTCCCACCCCCTCCAGCTGATCGGTGCACGAGCGGAAATGCTACTGCCGGATGAGAGCCATAGCTCTTCCCCCAATCCAAAGGAGCTGGCTGGGTCACATGGTCTAGTTCCGCCGGTCGCTGTGCTCCGGCTGACAGAAGTAGTAAAAATGCAAGGTCCTCTCCTTGTGCTTGCTGTTGCTTCGCTCTTTCGTCCCAAAAAAAAACTGGCCATCGACTGCACTATACCAAAGGTACACTGAGGACCGCACAATGTGTTTCTGATCCCACCTACCCCGAGTCTCTTACCATCCCAGACTTTCTCCCTACATCAGGACACACCTGGGTTTACATCCTGGCTCTACCATTTCTTAGCTAGATAATCTTGCAATCTACTCAGCTTCCTGGATGCATATTTCTCATGTGTGTCGTAGAGATAACCATTGTCTCAACATGGGCTTTATTTTAAAAATCACATCAACTAACACAATTAAAGTGGCTAGCTCAAGACCTAACACATAACTGGAAATTTTAATAAATGATACTTTCGTACCTGATGGATATGCCTATGTTAATATGATTACTTTCTAAAGCACTGATGAATATTCCTCTTCATGTTTCTCAAACCTTAATGTATGAAAGAACTGATTATGGGGGGTTTCATGTAGTGAGTCTGTACAGAACTCAGGAACCTGCACTTAAACCACCATTCCAGGTCCTTTTGATGTGTGTGGCCATAGGGTGGGGTCAGGAAGACACAAGGGAAATTTTCTGCTTCACCAAAGAGTAAGAAGGCCCTAAAAGGCAATAATGACCACAGACATGGGCAGGGGCTTTTTTATGTCCACACCATTGACTGCCTCTGCAGATCAGCAGCTTTCCACCTGCCCATTCTCATGCACTGTGTATGAGGCTCACGACTCTAAACACTGAACCCCAGCTGGCTGGGATGTCCCACTGCCGACTGCATCACCCATGCGCTGTGTTCCCCATGGCCTACCCCAGCCCAGTACAGGGTCCTGCCTGATGGGCAAGTCCAGCTCCCTCCAGGCTCATCTCCTCACAGAAGCAGGTCCCATGCCCACCAGCCTCGTGCACATTTGTTCCACATTAATTGCATCCTCTGTGATGGTGATAAGACCATAATGTGCCTCTGTGGGCACAAAGTAGGGACAGTAGCTCGTGCCTGTACTTCCAGTATTTTATACAACCTCTGGTACCAATAAGTGGAGGACTTGCCTATCTACCCTTTGCCACAAAAATCTATCTGCTTTATTTATATGAGTTCCATTTATAGCTAACCTCTTCCCTGCTCTTGTTGGTGATGTTATTTTTAAATGGGTTATTGAACGTTCTACCCATTCCTATGATGCTCTCTCTCGTCTCATCTGCCAGCTCTGGTCACTTCTGTTGGCCAATATCTTGTCCAGAGTCACACCATCTATATTCCCTTTCCTGCTCTAATTCGTATTTTTTTGACATTGAAGAAATGATTTGACTCTCAGAACATGTGTGTTCTTATGTACACGACAGAAATAACATACCACAGACTCATCATAAGGACTAAATAGAGATCTAATTTGCTCATGGATACCTGGAATATAGTAAGTGCTTAATAAATGCTCTTCCTTCTTCCTCTGCACTGGATACAGACCCCATTTTACACTGCTTTTATTTCCCACCTCTTAGAACTTCCTTTTCCTCTTAGACTGTAAGGAAAGACATCTCACCAGTTAAAAGTACCTCTCCTCATTTTAGCCCATCTGTTCACCTACACACCACAGGAAAGAGTATCACTTCCAAGGGTCTGTGGAAAATATACTTCTTGCAAAGAGCCCAGCCGAGTGTGATGTCGCAGTAGGTGCTCAATGAATGCTAACTTCATCCCTGATACCCCGAGACCAGATGCATCTCGACATTCCCACCCTGGCATCCTACACTTCAGAACTACATGCCCCCACCCCAAAGAAGAACATTAAACTTCCCTTTCTGCAGTAGAGGCTGAAGGAGGCCTGGCAACAACAGTGATCTGGTGAGGCAGGTGGTCACCTTCTTTCACCCTCCCAGTGGTGTTCACATTGTCAGAAAGGAACTTGTTTGCCCAAGAAAGCCACCACTGGAGACACAGCCATTGGCAACAGAGGGGCACTGTGACAGCTTCCTCCAAGGGTCCTCCTTCCTCATCTTCTACCCCACATCACACCCTCCAGGTACTTAATTCTGTCTGGACTGGGCAGCCTGCTCCCCACCCAAGACCAAACTCCATTCTGGGCTTGGGTTCTGGGATCAAGAGAGATTCAGGGTTCAACAGACTGAGCTGTTCTTGATTCTTGCTTTCCTGGGCAGCTAATCCAAAGAAAAACAAACAAACAAGAACCAAAAAAGTAGGGAGGTCAATTCCTTGCCTGAGGGTCAAGAGAAAGCAGGGTGAGGCCCTCCTTCTCAGTTGGGCTGGAGTTAGAACACAGCACCCCAGCCCTGCACTAATACCTCTTCCCACTCACTAAATACTTGTTACAGTTTACAGCAGACACTCATGTTCACCCACACACTGTGCAGTTCATGCAAACAGGACTGCCTGCCTAACTGTAAAAAGAAAAGAGCACATGGCTGAAGAGCTGATAGTTATCGTTTGTTTACAGGCAGCAAAAGTAGGCCTGCAGAGCAGGTAGAGGGGAAACAGCCAACGTGAACCTTCCCACAATTTGAATTTGTTAATTCTAACAGAGGTTCCTTTACAGATTCCACATATATACATACACACAGATGGATGGATGGATGGATGGATGGATGGATGGATGGATGGATGGATGGATGGATGGATGGATGGATGGATGGATGATTGACAGGAAGAGACACAGAGACACAGAGAAACAGAAAGAGACGGATTCTCAGACTGAATGACCCAAACCCCTTTGTTCTTTCCGGCAGTTTACCTTGCCTGAAATGCCCACCTTTACTCCCGGACACACACCCTCATCACGCCAGTCCAGGATTGGGAAGCAGCGAGATGAACACTATGCCAACTTAGAAATAAGATGAAGTTCCAGCACTTTTTTCTAAATTACATGATTTCACTAACTAAAGTCCTGCCTCTCCTCTGTTGCTGTTACATTAAATGTCACTGTGAGCTCTGGCCACCACATCACAGCCTCCCTTCCATGCCTCTCCCTCCTCTGGATTCCTTCCTATCAGGTGAAGTGGCCACTTTGTTCCAAATGTGCCCCATGTGTGCCACCCTCACCTGCACAGTGGTAGGGCCCGCAAATGCATGCACGTGGGGCAAGGAGCACGTTCTGAAGCCACAGCACCCAAGTTCTGGATACTGGCTTCTTGGTCCACCGCCGGAGGACCTCAAGCACATTACTTAATCTCTGTGCATCTCAGGTTCCTTAGCGTTTATAGAAAAGGGATGGCAAAGGAATGAACTAGTGGTTACCAAAGGGGAGGGGTGTGGGAGGGTGAAAGAAGGGGACTGAGGGGTATTATGTTTAGTACACATGTTGTAGGGGATCATGGGGAGAACAGTGTATCACAGAGAAGGGACATAGTGGATCTCTGGCAACTTGCTGCACTGATGGACAGTGACTGCACTGGGGTATGGGTGGGGACTTCATAATATGGGTAAATGCAGTAACCATTGTTTCTTCATGTGGAACCTTCATAAGAGTGTGTATCAATCATATCTTACTAAAAATTAAAAAAGAAAGAAAAGGGGGTGGCGAGCTATGGTTTGTGGGGCAAATACAGCCAGCCAGCCATTTTGAGTGGTTTTGTGAGCTAAAGAAGAATTTCACATTTTTAAATGGTTAACAAAATCAAAAGAACACAGGACAATTATATGAAATTCCAAAATCCAATGTCAATAAATACAGTCTTCTTACTGGAACACCGTTTTTCTCATTCATTTACATGTTATCTATGGCTGCTTTCACATTAAAGTCAGAGGTAAATATTTTGAACCAGAGACTGAATAGACTGAAGAGTCCAAAATATTGACTCTCTGTTCACTACAGAACAGGTTTACCTGCCCCTGTTTCAAAACATTTATTGCATTCATGCTCCAAAATGTGCCCATAGAACATCCAAAGAGGATTTAAATTCTTTTACTATTTATATACTATATTTTGTTAAGTTTGATTTTCCCACAATCCAGAAAACACAATGATATATTAAAATGGATCCTTAAATTTCTCACATTCCATCCAGGACTTGGACTACTAAAACATGGTATCTGTTAAACATTACTACTCCAGATACCTTCCCCTGCAAATGCTGGAAGGATGTTTGTAATTGGCTACATCATGGCGATAATGTGGAAATCTCAAAAGTGAAATCAAATAAGGAATTGGTAAAATAACAATGATTCATACCTATTATAAAGTAATTAACTGAATGACTAAACAATGGCTAGATAATTGGGAGGCACTTTTTATTTCCAAGAAGAAACTAATGTATGCTTAATCTGCATTACCACATAAGATGAGGTATGATGAAAATTGTTCAAAAAATGTAAAATGATAATGTCGACATTTATTGAACATTTATATGTGAGGTATATTCCTATGACTTTATATTTATTGCCTCAATCTACCACATATGAAATAAGTGGACATACTTTTCCCGTTTTAAAAATGAGAGGAAGTGAAGTCCCAAGGAGGTTAAAAAAACTCCACTGAGCTTATAGCACAAATAAGTGGTAGAACTGGCTTTTGAATTCTGATTCTCTGACTACACAGTAGACCATAAGGTGCCTTTTTTTTGTGGGTGCGGTAGGAACATGCCCAGGACATGAACACACTTTACTTGGGTTGGGTGTAGGGCTATAAATAGCTTTTTTACAGAAAACAGTGGGCATTTGAGGCTGCTTAGCATGCCTTGAAGATAAATTTCTTTTCTCATTTCAATTAATTATTCTCTTCAGCATATTAGCCATTTCATCAGTGTGTTCTTTCATTCCTATTAGTTTCTTTATAAAACAAATGATGCCTGATATTTTGAGCAATGAAATACAGACTGAGGTAACCACAATATTTTGGTCTACAATAAAGACACAAATAAATAAATAAATTTAAAAGAGAGAGAAATCTAATTACAACACTAAAGAAAACTATTTATGACAAGACAAGAATATAACACAGGAAGAAAGGAACAGAGAGGAGAGATGAAAAACAGCAGAAAACAATAAAATGGCAGTAAGTACATATCTATCAATAATCATCTTAAATGAAAATGGACTGAATGAACCAAGCACAACACATTGAGTGGAGAACAGATAAAGAAACAAGACCCATCTATATGCTGCCTACAGGAGATTCATTTCAGATCCAAAGACTTACACAGACTAAAAGTGAAGGGATGGAAAAAGATATTCCATGTAAGTAATAGGGAGAAAAAAAGCAGGCATAGCAGTACTTATATCAGACTTTCCAGGAGAAAAAAGAATATACACAACATAAGCAGAATCAGAAGCGAAGAAGGAATAACCACAACGTATGCACTGAAATACAAAAATTTATTAGAAAATACTATGAAAAATTATATGGCAATAAACTGGACAACGGAGAAGAAATGGACAAATTCCTAGAAAAATACGACTTTCCAAGACTGACCCAAGAAGAAACAAAAGTCTGAACACGAAAATTACCAGCAATGAAATCAAACTGGTAATCAAAAAGGTCCCCAAAACCAAAACACCAGGTCCAGATGGCTTCACAGCCAATTTCTACCGAACATTTAAAAAAGAGTTGATACCTGTCCTCTTAAACTGCTCCAAAAAATGGAAGAGGGAATACTTGCAAACTCACTCTATACTGCCAGCATCACTCTAATATCAAAACCAGACAAAGCCACCACAAAGAAAGAAAATTATAGACCAATATCCCTAATGAACATATAAGCAAAAGTCTACAAAAGCAGAATATTAGCAAACTGAATCCAAAAATATATCAAAAAAATCATCCATCATGACTATGGTGGATTTATTCCAGGGATGCAAGGATGATACACTACTCATAAGTCACTCCACATCACACACCACATAAAGAAAAAAAGGATAAAAGCCACATGATTGCCTAAATAGAAGCTGAAAAAGCATTTGCCAAAATTTAACATATTCATGAAAAAAACTCTCAATAAAATGAGTTAAGTACTTCAGCATAATAAAGGCCATTATGACAAACCCATAGCCAACATCATACTTAGTAGAAAAAGCTGAAAGCTTTTCCTCTAAGATCAGGAACAAGACAAGTATGCCTATTTTCACCAATGTTATGTAGCAACAGTACTGGAGATCCTAGCCACAACAATCAGACAACACAAAGAAATAAAAGGCATCCAAACGGTATGGAAGAAGTTAAACTTTCACTATTTACAGATGGCATGGCATTCACTGTACATAGAAAACCCTAAAGAATCCATCAAAAAAGTACTAAAACTGATCACTGAATTCAGAGAAGTTGCAGGATACAGAATTAATATATAGAAATACATTGCATTCCTATATACTAACAACAAAACAGCAGAAAGACAAATCAGGAAAACAACTCCATTTAAAATTGGATAAAAAATAATAAAATGCTGAATGGATTAAAGATGGCAGTGTGAGAGATAAGACAGTGGCTTCCTCCTAAAACTGCATATAGTACAAAAATATAATTAATACAACCAATCATGAAAGAGCAACAGGAAAGAGGACGGCACCAGAGTACATACACCTGGGGGAAAGAGCACACCTCACAGAACAGGGTAAGGTACCGAAGCTGTGGCCCGGCGGGACCCAAGCCCTTCCCCCACCCCAGCTAAGCAGAGGGAGGAAGAGAAACAGACTGGGGAGGGAGTGGAGTCTGAAACTGCTAAATACATAACTCCAGAGACCTGCTCTGGGAGCACAAACCTACATTTCATGGTGCCTGCATGGAAATCTCGTGATTAGGGGGTTGGAAAGCTAAGACCAGCAGAATTCCTGGAGAGACTGAGATTCCAGCTGCTTGTGGAAAGCAGGGATCCACATCTGCCTGCTCTGGGACAGAAGAAAGGTGGGCAGTCTGAGAGACTTCCTAACAAGGAAACCCTTGGCAAGAGGGTTGCTAAAGGAGCAAGGATTGCACAGAGCTTACTACTCAGGAAAAAGAACAGGTTGACAAAATTGTCTGGGGGCACTCTGCTCAGCAGGTTAGGGGCTTTCACGACCTTCAAGTGCTCCAGCTCGCAGGCTGGCTACACACCTCTAAGGACCCCCTCCGTGATATGCAGCCTACCGCGCCTTTCTCCCAGCCAGCCCCCACCTGGCTTGCAAACCAGCAAACCCTACCATGGCGTTAGGCCAGCCAGAGGGAAGATCTGTGTACAGCAACTACAGATGCAAAGCATACAGGCTTATACCTGTGTGCTTGGCCCACCGGTTTAGGCAGTGGAGACAGGCATAGCAGCCAGGAAGCAGGAAACAGCTCTTTCTGCCCCCAGGCACCAATACCACTACCCTGCATCTCCTGACATTACTTCAAGGGCTGAGCAGCTCCAGAGAGTAGAGCTTCTAGGTACTAGAGGGCGCCATATACAAATATGAAAGTTGTAAGATGTTAGGAAAAGTAAGAAATTAGTAAATTTGTAGCCTAGGGTGCAGGGAGAGAAGACTTTGGATAAGAAGTTTGGATTTTTCAAGGTATTTATATGTAGTAAGGAACAGTGTAGAGATAAATGAAAAAAGTCTAAGTATATGTTGTTTGCAGTTATTACCTATATACTGGAAGTAAAATAATGGAAAAAGACATATCAATCATTAGCCAAAGTAAAGATCTAGTGTATATCAATTCATATAAAAAGAACAGACTTAGAGACAAACAGCATTACTGTATCTCCAAAGAGTTATTAAATAGAAAAGATTCATCAACCATGCAGACACCTAAGAAAAACAGCCTTAAAATGATAAATTCACTATCACAGAGAAAAATTTCAACATATCTTTATTGATAATTGATACATTATACAGACAAAAGAAATGATGATCTGGGAAACAGAAGCAATGAATTTATGGACAAGCATATAGTTATGTGACTAACAGTTTGTGGATAAACTTTTCAAGCATCCATAGAATATTTACAAAAATTGATTATGTTCCAGGCCATGAGGAAAGCCTCAATGAATGTCGGAGAATAGGTATTACGCATATTACATCTCTTACAACATTAATGAGTGACAAAAATTTACAATGCTCCCACCACCATCTGGTAATTTAAAAGAATATATGCTGCTAAACAACTCATGAGGTAAAGAAAAAATTACGACAAAAACTTCTAAAAACTTTGTGAAATAACTGATAACGAAAATAAAATGTACAAAAACTTGTGAGGTACAACAAAATCAGAGTTTTCAGATAAACTTATTGCCTAAAATATATTAGAAAAAATTTAAAGTGCTTTGTTTATGTGACCTTGGAAAAGTTTCTTAATCCTTCCATTGTTCAGTTTCCTCTCTGTATAGTAGAGATAACAATAGTATATGCTTTTTCTAACACATGCTCATGACATGAAGTTAGAAAAAGAGCAATATAATAAACCCAAGTTACAGAAAAAGAGCAATATAATAAACCCAAGTTACATGAACAGAAAGAGATCATGTAAATAGGAGCAGATATGCAATAGAGATTCACTACAACTTTGTCATTTAAGACTTGAGGTAGGGACTATGTGCTTAGACAGGGTAAGGTGAGGGCCTCCGGAAAAGGCAAGGCAAGATATTTACAATCAAAGCAATGTAACAACATAAAGTCCCTATCAAAACTGTGTTCAGCATTATGCAAAGTCAAGGTCACACTAATTCTCTAGGGTAAAGATACCAGACTAGGAATATAGACATCTTCACTGAGATCAGTTAAAGGTCAAAAGGTCAGGAGCAACTTGGCTTGGAACGTTTGAGTGTTCCACAAGGGTATCTCAGCATAACCCCATGAATTCACCACAAACAGCCCTAACAAACAGACAATAACCCAGCCCACCTTGAGGGCAGGGCAGGTGGTACAAGTCTACACCCTAAGCCCTCAGTTCTCAAAAGTCCTCAACTGCCTATAAATCCCCTAGACAATGCACCACCCTGGGCTCTCTTGTCCCCTCCTGGTGTAAACCCGGAGCTCTGTCTTCTGAGTGTCTCTCTCAGTAAAAGTCTCCATGGTTCTCCTACCTTGTCTGTTTGCTAAGTTCATTCTTAGACTCAACAAATAAGAACCCTGGCATCAAGCTGACATGATAAAAATACTTGAAAAAGTAAGAGGGATGTAAATCAAGAAAGTCAACTAGAAGGCCACTGCAAAAATTCAGACATTAAATACTCAATGTCCAAACTTCTCTCTTATCCTCCAGCTCTTACTATGGTCCACCTCAATATTATTTATTTTCCAAAATTTACCCAACTTCACTGATCTATGAAGTCATCCCTAACTTCTTCTCCAACATTAATAGTGGCCTGCCTTTGTACTCACATTATTTCTCATACATACTGTACTTTAACTATTGTCTTTCGCTTCCACGGAACTTCCCTCAAGACAGGGACAGGGATTTGATCTCTCTGGAATCTGGCATAGCTCCTGCTAGACCTGAACTCAGAAATGTGTCTTGAATTAAGAAATAAAGGAGTGAATAATGTGGTAAGATCCCTGGAAGAAAATAATATATACTGATTACTTAAAATGTGTGATGTATTGAGCAAAGTGCCTCTCTTGCATTATCTAATTTTATCTTCATAGAAATTCTGAAGTATATACTATTGTTATCTCTACGATACAGAAAGGAAACTGAACAATGGAAGGATTAAGAAACTTTTCCAAAGTCACATAAACAAGTAAGTTAGAGATCTGGTACTCATATCAAACTTGTCTGATGTTGAAATACATGTTCTAAACCCCCATGAAACCCTTTCATTTGGGATTCTAAAATGTATTTGATCTTAGATTTCTAGCTTCCAGAATTGGTAGAAAATAAATGTATGTTTTTTAAGTTACCAAGTCTATGGTGTTTTATTGTGACAGTCCTAGCAAACTAATGTAAACTATATATAAAACCAAATATATTAAGGTCACATAACTTTTTGCATGACCAATGAAAATCTGCTGAAACTCTACTTATTGAATAATAATAAATGAAAATAATTATAGGAGATGTCAAAAAACTATCATTACATATCGCATTAACTATATTGTAAAAATAAAATTTGAGGGGAGTCAGCATGGGGCAGTCATTAAGAACTTAGGCTTTTTGCTCAGATCAATGCTTAATTTCACTCACAACACATAAGCTTCTTAAAAGTCACTTAATAAACTTCCTACTGCTTAACTCCTTCCTTCTGTAAAATAGTGCTAACTCCAAATAGGTTTTTTTAGATTCAATAGGAAATACTCAATAAAGATTAGATGTCATAAACACCACTAGCAGAACCAGCCCCACAACCACTGTCAACATCACTGTCATAGTCACAGTGACAGCAACAGGGGCAACAAATAAAAAACCAAGGTAGCCTTAGAAGGATATAGAATGAATATAGGCAAGCTTATTAACCCTGAAGTATAGACATGAGCTGGATGAGTGGAAAGGAGTCATAAAGGCATTTAAGGAATGGAGAACAAGGTGAACAAAAGCTTATAAAATGTTTTAGCTGCTGTTACCTACGCCAGCTAGATTTCTCTAAAATGTTAGAAGGAACACAGGAATAGCCACGTCAAAAGTAGACGATGAAAAGAGGTTAAACACCAGGGAAAGTATAGGCCATTGCCCAAACCTTGTATTTGCAAACAAAATCAAGAAAAGGTAACTATCTTGAGATCAAATGAGCACTCTATTGCTTTCACCAAACATTGCTACAAAACCATTTCGTGTGAAACTGCAATAGCAAACAGACTTGTGGTTCACCATACAGTGACTTCCATGTCACTAGGCAACACATCAGGATGGCTCCATCTGCAGCCAATTACATGGTCTCCAGAAAAAGACATTTCTTTAGGAAGCAAACCTAAAAGTCCTGTACATCCATGTTTATAAACTCTCCTGTTGATTCTAATGTGCAATTAGAGTGGAAAACCACTGACCTAATTAATATATGTCACACTCTCAACTGGAATTACAAAAATGAGTTAAGACAAAGGACCTGCCCCTAAAGAACACAGGAAATAAGAACAACAGGTAAACCTACTAAAATTGGTAAATGTTATAACAAAGGTCATGTACAAACTGCTAAGGGTACAGATAAAAGACAGCATACAAAACAAGAAGAAAGTCTTTGGATCTGGCTACTGAAAGATGAGTAGTTTATAATGCATACAAGACTGAGGGAAAACATACACAATTTTTAGTCCCTGGTAATCTGGCTTCTCTCTCTACTCCCTGCTCCAAACTCCAGTAAAACTTCTCTCTTAAAGGCCACCAGTAATATTTAGTCCTCCATTTAAACAGCTAGCCTCATCTGCACCAGTTTTCCCATCTGTAAAGTGGGAATAATCAAAAGGTTACTCTGATAATGGCGATTAATATGGTAGATATTGGCATATAGTAATAAAATTTGTTTCTCATCCCTTTCCCTTTAACCCAAAGGTTTTCTCAATCCTATACTCCTTAATCTCTGTGCAGTACCAGTAGTGCTTCCTTTTTGCTTTTGTTTTTGTTTTGGTAACAATCTACAATTACATGAGGAACACTATGTTTACTAGACTCCCCCCAAGAACAAGTCCCCCCCACGAACCCCATTACAGTTATTGTCCATCATAGTAAGATGCTGTAGAATCACTACTTGTCTTCTCTGTGTTGCACAGCCCTCCCTGTGAACCCACACACAAATATTATACATGCTAATAGAAATGCCCCCTTTCTTACCCCACTCCCTCTTTATCCATCCCTTCCCACCCATCCTCCCCAGTCCCTTTCCCTTTGGTAACTGTTAGTCCATTCGTGGGTTCTGTGATTCTGCTGCTGTTTTGTTCCTTCAGTTTTTTTCTTTGTTCTTATACTCCACATATGAGTGAAATCATTTGGTACTTGTCTTTCTCTGCCTGGCTTATTTCACTGAGCATAATACCCTCTAGCTCCATCCATGTTGTTGCAAATGGTAGGATTTCTTTTCTTCTTATGGCTGAATAATATTCCATTGTGTATATGTACGACATCTTCTTTATCCATTCATCTACTGATGAACACTTAGGTTGCTTCCATTTCTTGGCTATTGTAAATAGTGCTGTAATAAACATAGGGGAGCATATGTCTTTTTCAAACTGGGCTGCTGAATTCTTAGGGTAAATTCCTAGAAGTGGAATCCTGGGTCAAATGGTATTTCTGTTTTGAACATTTTGAGGAACCCCCATACTGCTTTCCTCAATGGCTGAACTAATTTACATTCCCACCAGCAGTGTAGGAGGGTTCCCCTTTCTCCACAACCTCACCAACATTTATTGTTGTTTGTCTTTTGGATGGTGGCGATCCTTACTGGTGTGAGGTGATATCTCATTGTGGTTTTAATTTGCATTTCTCTGATGACTAGCGATGTGGAGCATCTTTTCGTGTGTCTGTTGGAGTACTGATCCTTTTGATAATTCTCTTCAAGTTCTGTGACTTGAGCACCTACCTACTTGTAGTAGGTATATGCTTCTACTTCAAGAGTCACTCCTCACCTTTGTATCTCTTCCCTTCAGCCTTAAATGAAAGTATATTCAAAAGTTATGCTCTCTGTCCTCTCTTTTTTGCCATGTCCAAACTTGTTCTTCTAAAAGGCTTATCTTATCTCCAGGCACCAACCGACAATGAGAGAATTTTCAAAACTACATAAAAATCTCTGGGCCTGCATGTTACGCTTCATGATTTAGGGTGTACAGGGTAGTACTTTGATACACTTATATTAATATGATTGCCACTGAAGCAATACATATCACAGTCTATCATTAAAGTACACTCTGTCTCTATTCATCATACTGTGCATTAGATCTCAGTGGCTTATTTCGTAGTTGTTCAAGTTTGTACCCATAAACACCATCAATCTTATCCCCCCCACCTCTGATTCCCTGGTAACCACCACTTCACTGTTTTTGTTTTTTTCCAAACAAATTCGACTTTTTTAGATTCTACACATAAATGATATCTAACAGTACTATCATTCTCTAATTGACTTAATCTTACTTAGTATAATGTGCTAAAGTTCCATCCATGTCTTCACAAATGGAACGATATCCTTCTTTCTCGTGGCTGAATAATGTTCACTTATGCAAAGAGCACATCAAAAAGCCCAAGTTTAAATGAACTCCTCCAACAGCCCTCAGCACAATGAGTGAGGAGATGCCATACTAACCACCTTCCACCAATCCCGATTGCACTGTATCCTTGCTGATTTTAATCCATCAATGTATGATGCATAATATTACTTACCACTAAAAAAGGAAAAATACTACCAATTAAATATCATAAGCCTTGTCACAATGAAACCTGATTTCACAGATCCTAAACTATGGAAAATTATGAGTTTTTTTACTGATTTCAATAAAATACGTTATTTGGGTGAATGAATGAATGGGAAGGTAGTTTTAAGACTGTTCACATTCATCATCAATCAAAAGAAACATTATAAACTAAAATGTGCAGGAGAAGTTATCAGCATTAGATTCACAATGGAGTACGTAAATAAATGTCAAGAGAAAGAATGTAGACTGTACCTCTAAGCTTCAAAATAAAATTTTTAAAATTCACCTTTTTGACAAATACAAGTGGTTCTATGGAACACCTGTTTTTTCTTTAATATGCATGAATATCTTGCAATAAATTATTACTTCACACAATTAGGCTTCTGGGTCAAAGCACCAAACCACAGGTCAAGTTTCCGTCATTCTTTTCAACTTTAAAAATTACTTTGTACTCTCATCTCTAAGTGTTTTTATATTCCAAGTTCTTACTCTAAAATGAAAAATTCTACACATCTCTCCTTATTTTGTATAGATGGCTCCCAAATGTACTGAAAAAAATACTACAAATTACCTTTAATGTGTAAAGTCTGAAAAATTCCACTAACGGTACAGCACTTATAAAATTTTTGCTTTCTCTATTAATATTTACATTGTATTGCTGCAATGACAGAAGTCATTCATCTACAGAATGAAATTAGAAATTGAAGGGTCCCCACCAGTAAGATGGCAAACTTTCAGCTTCTCTTCGGGGTCCTCAGTTCCCGCCGGCGCCACCTGAAGCCCAATCATTCTCTCTCACCCCCCTCCCAATCCCAGCACCTAGCCAACAGCCACCAGCCCCGTAGAAGTGACACCTCAATCAATTCATGCCCCTTCCTATATAACCCAGCACCTTTCCCTAATAAAGCGGAACTCTCCGGTGAATTGCTGCTATGTGTCGCTCCTTTCCTTTCATTGGTGCCGAAACCCGGGAGACGGGACACCCCAACTGGGCCCCGTCTTCCCCCGACACCAGCAGCAGCTTGCCCTCGTCCTCTTTTTCCGGCGCTGGCTCATCACACTCACCACTCCTCTCTGGCCTTTAGGTAAGTTTTCCCCCCGGAGTGGGCCACTCTTCCCTGAGCTATCGCAGTGCCATTGACCGTGATCGTCCGGCAAGGCCCTGACGCTCGGGGATGAGGAGGGAACGCTCCCCGCCTCAGGCTTTCACGGCTGCGGTGGACGCTCAGGCCCCTCCTCCGACAGTCAAACGCATTCACCATCCGTTCCATCAGTGCTGAAAGTTTTTAAGCAAAATTTCCCCGCGGTGGGCCACTCTTCCCTGAGCTATCGCAGTGCCATTGACCGTCATCGTCCGGCAAGGCCCTGACGCTCGGGGATGAGGAGGGAACTCTCCCCACCTCAGGCCTTCATGGCTGCGGCGGACCCTCAGGCCCCTCCCCAAACAGCCATAAATCCCCGCCTCAAGCCTTTACGGCTGCGGCGGACGCTCAAACCCCTCCTCCGACAGTCATAAATCCCCGCCTCAGGCCTTCTCGGCTGCGGCTGACTCTCTGGCACCCCCCTCCAACAGCCATAAACGAGGTGACTCCTTTGTGGATGAGAACGCTCCCTTTTCCCTCCCTCCCTCCTCCTTCTGCTCCGTCCGCCGAAAACGCCTAGCACTAGGTACCTCGTGACTCCGGCACTCTGCCTTCTTAGGGAAGTCTGGGTGACGACCCACACTTCCCAAGAAATTCCGACTCGTATACGAGTTTCCGCAGACCACCAAGGATCATCGGGGACGCCCTTTGTCTCCTTGTGGTCTGCTTCCAATCCGAGGATCTCCGTTCGTCTTCCCGTTTGTCTCCTTCTCTGTCCTTTAGCCATGGGAGCCTCCTCATCCCTCCCTGAAAGTTCACCTCTTGAATGCCTGCTTAAGCATCTGGCTACCCTCTCCCTGACGCCTGATATAAAACCAAAACTTCTCCGTAAATATTGCTCCCAAGATTGGCTGACATCCCCCCCTAGACAATAACAAGCA
The DNA here is from genome assembly GCF_040802235.1 of Manis javanica. Classification (NCBI taxonomy): domain Eukaryota; kingdom Metazoa; phylum Chordata; class Mammalia; order Pholidota; family Manidae; genus Manis; species Manis javanica. The sequence goes on along the minus strand of NW_027332170.1, from coordinate 1,471,733 downwards.
ATGGCCCGCAGGGGGAACTCTTGATCCTAAAATCACTCGCGATCTTTTTAACTACTGCCAGCGCCTGAAAAAATGGAAGGAGATTCCCTATATGGAAGCTTTCTGCCTCCTCCTCTCCCCGCCCCCTCCCAAGTTCTCCTAGCCTACAAGCCGCCGCCCCCGCAGAAGCCTCCTGTTCACTCCCTTCCCCTTCTTCTCCTACAACAGCCCTTCTCCCTTCCTCCCCAACCATCTCCTCCCCCATCTCACCTCCTCCACCTTCATTCCCTGCAGATTAAGCCTGAGCCTTTCAGCCCCCCTTTAACTAGGTCCCAGGGGCCTCCTCCGTCTTTGCCCTCATCACCTGTTTCTCCCCTGTTAGGGACCGCCTTTGTCTTCTCACATGTTTGTAAGGAGAATGGGAAAGCACCTTCCCCCATGTCTGAACGCAGCATGGGAATGCACAAGCTAGAGAACAACTGGTGCAGTCCTTAGAAGTTATCTGTCCACAAAAACATATCTTGCCAAGACTCCTCACTCTGAAAACAGGGAGACCTTGAAGATGTGTAGAAACACCGCCCCTGCTTCTAGCTATGCCCTTCCCCCACTTGCCGATGTGGCAGGAATAGAAAACAATGCATTCCATAAGCAATTAACTGGAGCCCTGCTATAGCTCAGTAGAGCATGGGACTCTTAACCTCAGAGTCATGAGTTCAAGCCCAACTAAAGCAGCAGAGGCAAGCAGCTGGGCTGCTAGCTGGCGACATGTGGGTCCGATTCTATCTTTCTTTATTTTCTTTGCCCCCCTTCTGCACTTCAGGACCTGCTCGACTAGGCATGGCTAGACCACGTCACTCCCCCACAGACTGAGCCAGAACCCTTCAGTCCCCCTCAGACTCAGTCCCGAGAGCCTCCCAAAATTATCGCCCCCCTCCAGGAGGTAGCAGGATCCGAAGGCATCGTGTGCGTTCATGTCCCTTTCTCCTTAAGAGATTTAGCCTAACTAGAGAAATGCCTAAGTTCCTTTTCCACTGATCCCATGACATACATCAGGGAGTTTCAATAGACCCTCCAGTCTTACAGCCTCACACATCATGACATTTTCATGCTCCTGGCCAATACTCTCCTCCCTGAAGAGCGTAGACGAGTTTAGGACTTCGCCCAAATGCAGGCTACTGAAACCCACAGGACTGACCCCACCTATCCCCCTAGCCCCACTGCTGTCCCCGAACAAGACCCACACTGAAATTATAACACCGCCATGAGTCTCCGCTCTCGAGATATTTTTGCCTCCTGCTTAATAGCAGGTCTGAAAAAGGGCAGCTTGTAAAGTAGTCAATTTTCAAAAGCTCCAAGACATAATTCAAAAGAGAGATGAAATCCCCTCCGAGTTCTTAGACAGACTCACTCAAGCCCTATTACAGTATACCAGCCTGGACCCAGAAACACCTGAAGGAAGACATGTCCTTATGACATACTTCCTAGCTCAAGGCTACCCCGACATTAAAGCTAAACTCAAAGTTAGAACAGGGCCCCGCTACCCCACAGACTGAGATCCTAACAGTGGCCTTTAAAGTCTTCCATAAGCGGGAGGAGGAGAAAGAATGCCGTAAACAAAAGGCTGATCAGGCCAATTTCCAGATGTTGGCCCAGCTGATAAAACCACAACCTGGGTGCCCCTCTACAAACAAGCCCCCCCAAGAGCTTGTTTCAAGTGCAGAAAAGAGGGACATTGGTCAAGGGCGTGCCCCTCCCCCAGATCTCCTACCACCCCATGCCCCAGATGCCACAAAAAGGGCCACTGGGGGTCTGATTGCCCAACCACCCGAAGGGGAGGCTGGACGAACAACCCCCATCCTAAGCCTGCCGTAGTGGGGCTGGCAGAAGAAGATTGACGGGCCCGGGGGCTTCTCGCCCGACCATTTCCATCACCAAACAGGAGCCCAGGGTTACTCTAACAGTAGACGGTCACCCCATCTCCTTCCTCCTAGATACAGGAGCCACCTTCTCAGTCTTGTGAGAATACCGGGGCCCTACCACGCCAGCCATTACTCCTATAGTCAGAGTAGGAGGTAAACAGATTTTCCCATTAAACTCCCCACCCACCCTTTTATGCACAATCCAAGACAATCCCATACCTTTCTCCCACTCCTTCCTGGTTATGCCCCAGTGTCCCATCCCTTTACTAGGACGAGACATCCTTTCCCTCCTCCACGTTTCCATAACTATATCCACTCCCACAGCCCCCAGTACTCCCTTTCTGATGGCCCTCATAGCCGACGACCCCCCTCTACCCAATGAAAGCTCCGGTTCTGCCCTCATACACCCTGTAAATCCCAAAGTTTGGGACATTACAAGCCCCTCCGTGGCCCTATGTCCCCCTGCCTCTATCAAATTATGTGACCCCTCTCAGTATATCTGTCAGGCCCAATACCCCCTAACCACTTCAGCCCTCATAGGCCTCCAACCCATCATTCAAGCAGACCCACTCACTCCCCATTTAATACCCCCATATTAGCTGTTAAAAAAACCAACGGATCTTTCCGCCTTGTCCAAGACCTTCGCCTCATCAACATAGCCATTGTCCCTATCCATCCCTTAGTTCCAAATCCATACAGCCTCAGCATCCCACTTCTCAGTCCTAGATCTCAAAGACATACCCCCATATTAGCTGTTAAAAAAACCAATGGATCTTTCCGCCTTGTCCAAGACCTTCGCCTCATCAACATAGCCATTGTCCCTATCCATCCCTTAGATCCAAAACCATACAGCCTCAGCATCCCACTTCTCAGTCCTAGATCTCAAAGACCCATTTTTCTATCCCTCTAGACCTCTGCTCCCAAGATTTTTTCATCTTCACCTGGACGGACCCATACACATGACATTCTAAACAACTCACTTGGTCAGTTTTGCCACAAAGCTTCCGAGATAGTCCCCATATTTTTAGACAGGTCCTAGCTCAGGACCTCAAACAGTTTCATCATGATCACTCCAAGTCCACCTTATAATACATAGACAATCTTCTACTCTGCAGTCTCTCGTGGGAACAGTCTCAACTTGACACTGCCTCCCTACTTAACTTTCTAGCTTCCAGAAGTTACCGAGTATCCCCCGTCAAAGCTCAAATCTCTTCCCCTCCTATCACTTACCTCAGATTCCTTCTATCTCAACAAAGAAAGTCCATTACCTTAGACAGAAAATGGCTCCTCTCTGACCTGCCCATTCCCAAAACCAAGACAAAAATCCTTTTCTTTCTAGGCCCTTTCTAAGCCGAGCTAGATATTTTAGAACATAGATCCCTAACTTCTCCCTGCAGCCTGTTGGCAAGACCCCTATACAACCTCAGCAAGAGCCCCCCTAAAAAACCATTATCCTCCTCACCCCGACACTCCTTCATTAAGCTCTGTCAAGCCCTTATGGAAGCCCCAGCTCTCCATCTTCCTGATTTGTCAAAGCCCTTCTCATTATACATTCATGAGAGGGCCAGTCAAGCTCTAAGAGTCCTAGGCCAATATTATGGCCCATCCTTTGCCCCCCAGTAGCTTATCTCTCCAAGCAATTAGAACCCACAGTTCGGGGATGAGCCCCCTGCCTACGAGCATTAGCCGCTAGACAGCTCTTGCAGGAAGAAACTCATAAACTGACATTCAGGGCGCCCCTTACCATTCTGTCCCCACATCACCTAAAAGATCTCTTAACCTACAAAAGTTTACAGACTCTCCCTCCCTCCAGACTCCTGACCTTACTGTCCTCTTTCCTCCAAAATCCCGTTCACCCCCTTTGCCATCCATACCCGAATCATGACTTTTTCCTCCTTTACTGCTCTCTCGCCTTTTTTTCCTCATTCCTATTGTCTTCCCCACCACCCCAGCCTCCTTTGTATGGCGATTCAAAGTCAGAGAGACTTACACACAGCATCAAACAAAAGTTACTGCCCTCATTGCCACACCAGACTGCCCTCTGAAAAGCTACTCTGAGCCTTTATACCTCCACTTTCCTCCCTCCACCGAAGTGTTCACTAGCAGCTACCCTTATTCTCCCTACCTCTGCTTCCTCTATGACCAAAAACAAGCCTATTGCAGGCGATGGCCAGATACCTACGGGAGATGTCCCTACTGGTCTTGCACCATTCACTACATAGGTAACTTCCAGTACCCACAGTATTACTCCTCCAACCGTTTCATGAAATATCCCAACAGCTCATTCTCCTTATCAATCCCAGATCCCTGGGACTCTCGATGGGCTGCCAGAGTCACAGCCTCAGTTTACTACGGGGAGTCCTCGACCCCCCACAGTACACTTCATATCTCTCGAAAGTATGTTCCCTCTCATTCCCAGATCTCTCAAGTTGCATCAGATAGCAGACATTCTGAAAAAGTCATTATCCAAACTCTTGATAGGGAATCTTTATCTTCTTATCCCCACCCCTCTTCCCATTTCTCCTACTCTTCCGTTACAGCTCATTCAGGACACCACCATCTTTCTCAACCACACCCTTAACACAGCCAATTGTTTCTTGTGCGCATCACTACAGCGCCCACTGCTGGCCGCCGTGCCCCTTAATATTTCCAACTACTCCTTCCATGCAGAAAGACAACCCCTCTGCCCCCTGGCAGACATACCCCTTTGGGAACCAGAATACACAGATAATCTCACCATCCACCACTGTGTAAGCCCAACTCCACCCCCCTCCAGCGCACTTCACTGCCTCTCTATCTACACCCCTACCTCCGGCTCTAAGACTTTTACGCAACCGGGACACTTCTTTTAGTGTAATAGCAGTCTTTTCAACTCACTGCCTCTCAACTCCGATACACCCTGCATTCTCATCACCCTAATCCCACAGTTAACACTTTACAGCATGGCAGAATTTCTTGAGCTCCAACCTCCCTTGCCCTCGCGCACAAAAAGAGCTGCTTTCCTTCCCATCATGGTCAGTAGCTCTTTGATCACCTCAGCCATTGGGGCAGGGTTTTCGGGAGAAGCCTTGGGTCACTCTCTATAGGCAGTTAGAGATCTCAATGCCAAACTTGAGGGAGCGCTGACATCCACTGCCGATTCTCTAGCCTCTCTCCAAAGACAGGTCACTTCGCTAGCTAAAGTCACCCTTCAAAACCGGCGGGCCCTAGATCTGCTTACAGCCGAGAAGGGCGGCACCTGCGTCTTCCTCTGGGAAGAGTGCTGCTATTACATCAACGAATCTGGCATTGTAGAAACTGACATTACCAAACTCACCGACCTTGCCTCCAGCCTCCACTCTGCTTCCAGTTCCAACCCATTCTCTTCAATACTAACAAACCCCTTCCTCACATGGCTGTGGCCCATTGCAGGCCCCATAATAATCATTCTTCTCGCCTGTCTCTTCTTACCCTGTATAATAAAGTTCATCAAATCCCAAGTCGGAAAAATCTCTAATCAAGCTTTCAACCAGCTTTTACTCAGGAACTACCAGCTTCTGGCCACAGAAGATCCCTCACCCTCACGTGACCTCCTCACCACACGCTGAGATGGACCCCTCTCTCCACTGGAAACTGTTCCCGGAAACAATAGCCGCAGACGCCTGGCTCCTGACACCCATATCCTCTTGGCCAACCTATGGTTACAGGGAACCTTCATTGATTTCCAAACCTGAAGAAGTCCACATCTACTCGTCCTTACTGCGGGGAGTCCTATCAACCCTTTCCTCCCAATCCTCAAGCCCTCACTCCCTTCTCCGCCCCTGTTCAGCGGGAAGCAGCCAGAGAGAAAGCAACGTCCACAAAACCATAGAGGAGAAAGGGGGGAATGAAGGGTCCCCACCAGTAAGATGGCAAACTTTCAGCTTCTCTTCGGGGTCCTCAGTTCCCGCTGGCGCCACCTGAAGCCCAATCACCTCTCGCCCCCCTCCCAATCCCAGCACCTAGCCAACAGCCACCAGCCCCGTAGAAGTGACACCTCAATCAATTCATGCTCCTTCCTATATAACCCAGCACCTTTCCCTAATAAAGCGGAACTCTCCAGTGAATTGCTGCTATGTGTCGCTCCTTTCCTTTCAGAAATGACTATTTTCTACATTAATAGCTTACTGGTTGAATTTACTTTATGGTTAATAAGAATAACACGGGTTTTACACATGGCAGCTTACCTTGTTTTTACTTGCAAACAAAATTTCTGAAGCCAAATTGTGACTGTGTAGTAATGGATAAATACATAAACTACTTATAAAGAATATTTAGCATGTGTAGGTCATTTGAACCACAGCTAATTTTACCACCTGTACCTCAAAGAATACCAGGGGTTTCATCTGACTGTACCTTTAAAATCTACAGCACTATTTAGAAATGAAAAGTTTAGGCATACTAGATTTGCCATCAAAATTTGCCTTTATATGCTACTTCTACTTTTCATAAAACTGTTACATTTTCTCTTAATTTTGTGAATTTATGATTCCCTTATTCATTTACTCACTGAACCAATGTACTCATCACATGCAGTCCAGGACAGATGCTAAAGATGACATTACTTCTGCACTTAGGAATTTCAATAATATAGGGAATAAAGGACAAGTAAGCAAGTAACTATTATGCCAAACTGTGCTGAATACTAATGATGTGTTGCAATGCTCAGAAGAGAGATTAAACTAGCTTCTGAGCTAAATCTTGAGGGATGAGCTACGATTTTCCCTTTTAAAAATTGGGACATACCAGGGAGCAGTACCAACACTCGAAGTGGATAAAACATGAGCAGAGTTAACACAGCTATGCTTTATAATGTGTCTACTACATGTCAGGCAACATCTATGCTCACAGAAATTTAAGTAGAGGAACTTCCTTTATATCCCCACATTTCAAACGATACTAAAGCTGAGAGATTAAATAATTCACCTGAGGTACTAGATTTGGACTAGCATGCAGGTCTCTTTGAATTCAGAGCATCTTAGACAACAGTATATATAGGGGAAGTCAGAACTATTTAGGTTAGAATGGAATACCATTTTCAAGAGCTGGCACTGATGGAGGAGCAAGCAACTGTAAGTTTGGGAATAGAAAAATGACATATTAAAACATGGCTTAGATACAGGAAGTTGGAGGTATTAGTCTAGGAATTTTGTAATAAAAGCTTGGCAGTGGCAAATACAACAGAAGGGAAGGACCCGGTATGATACATTCTTCTAACCCTACTTTTCCTCCTTTGGCTTTATTTCTTCCTTATCTGTGTAGTCACAGAACAGTACAATTTGTATTCTGTATTCATAGGAAAATTTTGTTACTAAACGACAGTACTTAGTAACACAAATAACAACAGTCTGGACAACTAAGAGGTTATAAACCAAATAATATAAATGAATTAACTTCTCAAATAAATTACTTGTGTATGACACATTTCGATGACAGAAGTGACAAAGACTTAGAAACTGATTTTAAGGTACAGACCACAAGGAGAAAAAAAATAAAGCTGAGGTTTAAAACCTCATAGTGGATGACTGGAATAATGGGAATAGAGAAATAAAGAGAAAAATGTGCAGGATGAGACAGATTTCTTCCCATTTTTGTGTAGGTGTAAGGGGAGGGGGTTTATGAACTGACTTTCAGCAGGTTCCATTTGAACACATCTCTTTGTCTCCTGGGAAAAGGACCATCACACAAAAATGTATGACCAGTGCTCAAGAAAGATAAAGTTAGAGCTGAACTATGTACTCGAGACATGTATCTACAAAGATACTAGAATTAAAGCTATAGGAGTGATCACTCTAATCGTTAGGGGAAGTTGGAAGGAGTGACCGGGAAATACACTCCTTTCCAACCAATAACAAAGAGTCTTTTTCCTGGAGCGTGGAGTGATTTCTTGGATTTTTCACCTAGAGAGGGGTCTGGGAATGGTTTTTCTCATTTGAGCCTTATACCACAAGTTTATATAATTTCAAATTCACAAAAAGGCTTTACTGTATAATGCAGCTGACCCAGCAATAGAGAACTTGAACTCCGTTTGGCCTAGAGTTTCTGTAACTATGTAAAATACTCCATGGGGTACGCTACAGGAAATGAGTAACTCTAAAGAACTTCATTGTTCTTCTTTAGATAATTCTGTTTCCTATTAACCCAGTGGCCAAAGGTGAAAAGCTTATTAAATTTCATAGTGGTATCCTCAAAAAGCAGTTGTACATACATGATTTTAAAAAGCAAAGATATCTACATTAATTTCTAAAATGCTTTCTACTTAGGGCATATATGAAACTATACTAGTTGCATAAAACTTAAATGTGTTAACAGAGAAGGCAAATAGTGAATCTGTGGCATCTTACTACACTGATGGGCAGTGACTGCATTGGGGTATGGGTGGGGACTCAATAATATGGGTAAATGTAGTAACCCCTTTTTTTTCATGTGAAACCTTAATAAGAGTGCATATAAATAATACCTTAATAAAAAACAACTTAAATGTGTTAAACAATAATAAACTTTGGTCTAAAACAAAACACAAACTAAATTTAGAACCCAACACTATTTAATGTTTGGTATTTAAAATTTTTATTAAAAACAAAAGAACTATTGTTTCTTTTTCAAAATAAGCTATCAACAATTTAAAAACAAGGAGATAAACCCAGAGAGTTCCTATCTTCAACTGTTAAGGTAGTTTATTGTCACAAGAGCATCACACAGGAGTCAAACTCGGGTTTAAATACCACATTTGTCACTTTATACTTATATGTCTTTGGGTGAATTAAAGCTTTTGAAACCTTATTTTACTTATCCGTCAAATGGTAATAAAACCTACCCCAACTTAAGACCAATTAACTTATGTATTGTCTAACTGAGCCAGGCATAGATGAAGTACATAGTACTACATAATTCTCAAGAGCTTCCCCTTCCTTAGATCTGCAATCAATAATGAAAATTCCAAAATCTTGTAAGTATTAAAAGCTTATTTTTGAAAATTACAAAGTGGGAGAAAGAGTAATAGGATTTAAATACTAAATTAATAATGTCACCTTTAAGTCCTTTCCAATCCCTTATGTAACGTCCTCCTCCCAAAAGATGAGAAGAACATTTTGATAACTAAGATGACAATTTATCCCAAAAGTTTGGTCAGTATTTTTCTTAAATTACTAGACATAGCAATGAAATCTCTAGGTAAATGTCTACAGAAAAGTCTTACAAAAACTCGAATTAAAAACAAAAACATCAAATTCCTTCAGAGTAGAATTTTCATTCATCTACCCTTAAAATGTGTTGGGCAAGCGTAGAGAGTAAGGCACTCTCCTCCCCACTTAGTACCCTGAGAGTGCCAGATAATAAGGAATCTTGTCATCTCATTTTGAAAAAACTTTGCTACTTTCGGCCTTTACAAGACATTGCAGGTCTATATTAAGGCAAACACTGAGTACTCGCTCAACTTGATTTCTAGCCACTTGAGCTTCTTAACCACCACTTCAAAACGGTAAAATAAAAACGTAACATTCTTTTAAAAACTTTTTGGCACTACTTAATTTTGAATGTGCATGTGAGCCTGTGTACATTTTCAGTTACTAACTCATGGTTATTTACCAATATTACACGTGTGAATACTGCACACCAACTTTTGTGTACACGGGATCTGCCTATCAGGTCCGCGAATTAGGGATCATGGAGCGACCTTATTGCTCTCCCAATTGTGTCGTTTGATTATCACCTTCACCCAACAGCAGAGGAAAGGATTTCCAAAATTGAAGATGAGACCCACACATTCACATGAGGAAGGTGACAGAATATTTCGGTGAAGAGACAATATAAAGACACTTGGAGCAGAATTCCAACTGCAAATATCCTCAGGCTTACATTAGGATTTCTCAAACACCACGATGTGTTGTGTTTCACTGTACTGCTTTAGAACTCTTAAAATATGAACGTTGTTAAATTAAGTGTGAACACATCAAAAGCTGTAACTATCTTACTCAGAGTAGGTCAGTTACTTCTGAGTCTGAGAAACGTCAAGGTTCACTCCAGGAAATACTCAAAATAAGTAGGGTCCCGTCCCCTGTATTGGGGAACGGGGCCTCACACCCAAATGAAAACTGCGATTAAGAGAGAAGTAGTTCAATGATCAGGTTTCTTATTTTAAATGCCTGAGGATTTAAGTCGTTCACTTGGTTCCAATGCTGTCTGTCACATCATCTAAGAGACAGTGAAAGCAGCCACACAATCTCCCTCCTCAGGCAGAAGTCGAAGCAGGACGACGGGGCGCCACCAAATCGGCCCTCAGGGGGGCTGTTGACAACCTGAGCCGGAAACAACTATGGGGTGGGGGGAGCTTTCTGTGAGCAACTCTGCCACCTCCACGGAACACGGGAGATGCAAAGCGTACGGCTTAAGCCAAAAAAAAAAAAGAGAAGAGAGACTTTCACGGGCAAGGAAAAAAGCGCAAACAGGAAACGACGCATTCGGCTTCTGGGAGAAGTGAAGGCCTGCCTTCCAAGCGACCTTGGCCTTAACCCCCACCCGGCTACACTCTCCAGCCAGGCCGTGGGGCTGAGTCCTGCCCCTGGGCCGCTCGCAGGCTGACCAGAGCGCTTCGCAGTCCCCACACTTGGCTCAGGGCCCCGCTGCCAGGCGGAGGGACCGGGACCCCGGCGGCCGCCGCCCTCGCCGCCCCCTGCCCCGCCCGCTGCGCCAGGCGCCGCCGCCCGGCTTCCACTTCCTATTTTCGGAGCACACACGCTACAAGGAGCGGAGCGAGCAGGCCCGGCAGAGCTGCCCCTGCGCGGGGCCTCAGGTGGCTGACAGGGGGGCAGGCACTAGGGCGCAGCAGAGAGAGGGAGGAAGGGCGGCTGAGCGCGCAGACCAGTGCCCTTCCCCGGCCCCACTCCGGGCAGATGCGCCGGGGCTCGGCCGGCTCCGGACTGACGGGCTCCGCCGCCCCCGCGGCTCTTACCTTCTCCTCACCAGACAACCGCTCCTCCACATCCGCCATTTTCCTCCTGGCGACAAACGGCGGCGGCGGCCTCCTGACTTCCGCCTTTCCCGACGGTCCTCTGCGCCACTCAACCCCGCCGGGGGAGGGGCCCGCAGCCCAGGCCGCCGCGCACGCGCCCCGGGAGCCCCGCCTCCCTCCGCCGGGCTCTGGGGGCCGGAGCGCGGCTGTGCGCGAGCGCGGGCGCCTCATTGGCCCGGGAAGGGGGAGGCGTCGCCTGCTGTCTGCTGCCGACACGCCAGAAATCTGCGTGCGGGAATCTGCTCTCAGACGACCGTATTGACTCGGTCCGCGACGGAGTACATCCTGAGCCCTCGATTACGTTCCCATCAAGCCCTGAACACTACCAGCTAAAATGTGAAAAAGTGTACGAATAGAGGCTCTTTAAACTTTTTTTTAATTACTCGAAAAATATTCAGGCTTTCATTAAAACGTAACACAACCAAGTCCCTTAACTGAAAATTGCTCTTGACATATTCATTCTTTCATTAAAGAGACGTTAGTTGGTCCTTTATTGTGTGCAGGGTACTTTGTTGGTCTTTGACGATGTACAATGTTCACCAAAAACCAGAGAAACAAACCTCTGTTCTCAAGAGGCCAATTGACTATTCCTTAAACAAACAATGCTGAGCAGTTGAGGAAGGCACTCTACTATTGCAGGGGAATTGAAATATGTGTGCGACATAGATCTTACTCTGCGGAGAATTGCCAGATTAAATCACAGAGTCCGGTTAAATCTGAATTTCAGGTAGACAAATATATTTTATGTCCCCTGAAGCATTTGCGATATACTAAAAAATTATTCATTGTTTTCAAGTTTTATTGGACATCCATTACTTTTATTTGCAAAATCTTGGAATCTTACTTTTAAAACTTCAAGTTTAGCTAGAAACTAAAGATGTAATCAAGGCTGTGTATATGAATTGGCTAGAAATCTTGTTATGATGCAGTAGCTCATTTAGTAGGTCTGGGATGGGGTTGGAAAATCTGCTTTTCTAAAAAGCTCCTAGGTGGCACCAGTACTACGAATACAATGTTATATATCAATTTTATATAGCTCAATTAAAAAAAGTTTTTTAAGTTTTTATTTAGTAGAAGATGAGAAGCTCTTGACAACTTTTGAAATAGTGACATGACATCAGAAATAGCGAAATGAATTTGACACCTGAATGTGTCACGTGAGAGTCTCTTAAAAAGTTCAAATAACCATTCATATGCAAAACACTATTACTAACCAATTTACTGGGTGCTCACAGTGTGTGAATCATTGTTTCTTCTGAATGAAAAGCACACAGAATCCGTGCTATTGAACAGCTCACAGTCCAGGGAGGGAAAACTTGCTGACACATGCGGTGAAAAAGTAGGTGTCTGTTGAGGATAAATGCTGCAGAGAAGGCATAATAGAGAATAAACCACACAGTTTGGCCAAGGACCTGACTGGATGCCAATAAACAACATGTTTACTGTTTTTCAGTTTATAAGTCCTTGCTTCACTGCAACTTCAAGAAATAAGGTATTAATAAAACTTATACACATTTTACAGAGGAAAACTGAGGCTAAATATTTGTCCTAGACGGCACTTAAGTGACTAAGTTGGGTTCAGACCTCAGGCCATCTTATTCTGTGTTCCATATTCTTTACTCTTCAAAAATTCTCTTTGTCTCTCTCTAAAGCCACTCTCCCTCAAATAAAACCAGTACTTTCTCATCCCATCAGTTTTATTCACCACCATCTGCTGTGCATCAGCATTATTTCCGGGATTTTTTTTCTTCTGCTTTTCAGTTTCTGTTTACTTAGCAAAACCTAATATCAATAACTCATACACATTGGGTACTGAGTAAATGTTATGGCTTGACTGATTGGCTGCTCTTTTCCTCTAGAAACCTCACCCAAATCTGGTAATGTTTTGCAATAATTTGAATGAGACTGTTTATAACAGTAACCTTGGTGATATTTACATGTGGCTCCCCCATAGTGACACAGCCAGCAATTATGCATAATTCCTGATAATCCTTTCAAAAACTTCCCAATACCACCTTCTAGATACAGCTAAAAGGAGTTAGAGAGTTAATGAAACTTAGGAACATTGGAAAGATTTCAAGCCAGTACACAAAATAGGTGTAAAAATTGAATGACCATTATATGACTTCAAGTAGAAATGTACTGGTATTCTTGATAATAAGTTATTTTATGATGTAGAGAAAATAAATAAAATATTCCTCCCCCAAAACAATTCTAACTACTAAGTTAGAATTTCTACCCTTTTCTCATTTAACTTCTAAACTCACCTTTCCTCTACTTCTTAGTGGTATAATATTGACCTTCCCAATTAACTACCCAAAGTCTGATTTTTTTTAAAAATCTTCCTTCTGTAGGATTTGTTTTTAAATTACTTGTGGGCTTAGTCTGTTTTCCTGTGGATGTGCTTTATGTCCTCAACTAATTTTAAGCTTGTCAAAGCCAGAGGTTTCCTCATTTCATAATCAAAATCTTAGAATCCATCTAGTGTAAGCCTCTCATTTCAAGGTAAGTAGAACCTTAGATAAATTAAATGACTTGACAAAAATCACACATCTAGTTGATATTACACATTAAGGGTCCTGATCATACTCATGTTCTTTCTTTATATGATTATATGTATGTATATATGCATATACACATATGCATGCATATATATACATCCACAGATACTCATATGTAAGATATGTAATATATATCTCAATCATATATATTGATTGTGATATATGTATAATAAAATTATAAATATTCATTAAATATTAATGACTGACCACTAAGTAGTTACAGCAAATACAGACTTCTATAACACTGTATTATTTAATCTCTGCACTGGAAAACACATACCTATAGTTTAAAAGTATGGCTTACCTCACTCCTAAGAAAAACTACCAGTATTAGACAACTAATATTTGGTTGGTTGTTCCTCTCCCATGATCAATGAACACAACTGGTTTTAAAAAATGTCCTTTAAGGCTACAGCAAAATGTCAAGCTTCATGTATGTTTTAAAAGTAATTGTCTTTCTAAATCAAATTATTTGCCTTAACTTTTGGCTCCTTGTAGTTGAGTGTGTCCTATTAATTCAGCTGTATTTGTAAAGATCCACACAAGTAACCACCTTGTAGAAGCCTGACATTCAAAGAGGTGCCAAGGAATTCTCAAAGAAACTCATTTGTTAATTCCTCCTCCCTCCTGAATGTGCTGTCTTTCATAATTTGGCTCATACACACCTCACCAAACCCACCTCTGCCGTTGCCCTAAATGCACAGGTCACTGAAACACACAAAGCTATTTACTTACACATCATGCTCTCTCATGCCTCTGTTGAAGCCCTTTCTGGAATTTCTTTGCTACCTTTCTTTTAAAATTTTGTACAATTTTCCCTTTTTTTCCATGAAGTCCACGTTGAATTCTGTAGCTAAAGCTAGTAATTTCTTATTCTAGATTCCCATAGAAAGTTCTCCATTTATTTTTGCCATGTACTTTAATGGTAAGGTATAGATTTTATGATCAGCAAATCTTGGGTTCTGATCTTAGTTAACTGGGCCACTTAGTCTGGAGGCTTTGGTTTCTTCACCTATACTTTGAGGTTAGTAATGATACCTCCCTCATTGTGATGCCAGGTTCTTGTTTGCGGAGTGGAAGAATGAGCTTCACAAATAGCCAAGATAGGAGAGCAAGGTGCAGGCTTTTATTTAGAGATAAAGAGAAAGGACAGAGCTCCCAGCTCACAGCAGGAATGGACAAGAGAGTCTGTAGTGGTGCGTTGTCTAGGGGGTTTTATAGGCAGTTGAGGATTTATCGAGAACATGAAGAAACTTAGGGGTGTGGACTTGTTAAGTGGTCCCTGAATATTAAAAACTAAGGACATAGCCTATGTTTTACTGAGTTGTCTGATAAATAGAGTTTCATACATGGGTGTTTAAAAATCTTTGTTGGAGTATATATTAACTGAATGTCTCTTTCATGTCATGCCCATAAATGGGAGCTGAAAAATCGGGCTACACCCCCATATGTGTGTGATTGATAGCATCCCCTAAAGTGTGGCTCTGGAACTCCAGAACAGGAGAGCATGTTCCCCCAAAACTCCCAGAGCATACAAATACTCCTATCCTTTACTGCACCATATTCAGTCATCACTTAATACTGAGTTGATTCCTGCTTTGAATTTGTCTGTCACAGTAAGTTGAAGCCTTTAGCATCTTCACACAATGTCCCAAATGAAGTACAGGACATGGGGAGTGTCCGAGGTGATTCTTTAGGGTGACGAAAGTGTTAGGCTGCAGGCATGAGCTGAAGGGGTGAGCCTGATGGACAAGCTCAGGCCTCAGCAAACGAGGTGAAGAAACCAACAGGTTCTGGTCTGACGACATTCCAGAGCCTGATGGGATAACCCTCCCAACTAGAGCCCTTTCCCCAAGCTAAAGGATTAGTGGTAACTTTCCAGTGCCTGGCTAAAGGCCAACGAGAGACCCCCACATACCCTAGACGAGCCAATCCTCATGCCACTGTACATCTTTGCTCTCCCTCCCCCTGCCTTCTTTAAAAACTTGCTGCCTGCCCTGCTGGGGGTGACTTCCCAGGCCTGTGTTTCAGACCACGGAACATCACCCAGGGTGGCATTCAAATAAACTACCAGGCCCTTTGTTACCTCTCTTTGCCTGCTTACTTCAGTTGACATTTATTGGAATTTAAATTACAGCAAGGAAATACTAAAGTTTCTGTTTATTTTTATTTACTTATTTGGATTATTATTACAAAAAAGATATATAAAAAATATAATTATATAGTTTACGCCTTCCAAATCCCACTCCCTTTCATTTCTCTCACAGGTAACCACTAACCTGAATCTGATGTTTATCATTCCTATGCATGTTGGTACTTTTTCAACAAAGGACTATTTCCTTTTCATTTTTTTTTTTACCCACTTAATGTGGTATCCAATTCAAAAAGTGTTTATGGAATGAATTCATGAATATGATTTCTTCACATAGTCTTGGAAACAATGTGGATAGAGAATATTAGACTAATTTCTCACTTAAAATTATCTCCCTATATGGCAAACATAAGTTTGAGGAAAGAGTGAAAAATTAAGTTGGACTCTTGATCTGGAAAGGTGAAGCAACAAAATGAACAGATTTGCTGATAGTAAATGAAAAGATAGATTTTTTTACCCTTAATGTCTGATAATACCTTTAACTCTTTTGGACTAAGTAACAGCAGAAGAGCAGCAGGACAGATCAAGAAATTTGTCATTTGTGTTTCCCCAAGCCGCACCCACCTCGTCAGCTGTGTTTTTCTAACTCGAGTCTAATCCAAAGAATTGCAGGAGTACCGGCCCAGATTCCTCCCTCCCAGCTCTGGGGAGGCCCCACAGTAATTCATGCACATTCAGAAAGGCTTACCCCCCACTCTTCCTCTGTCTTTTGTCCCTCGGTAATTATCACCTGTGATGCTCCCTATCTCATCAGACCTCTCCCAGGTATCTTTCCTCCTTCGTCATGTTCCCCTCAAGGACGTACAGCTCAGGGCTCATGTCACCACTTCTTATTCTTATGACTTTAGCTGCATCCATGCGGGGATATGCTGGATATGCTGGATGATCCCCAGTCACTGTCCTGGGCTGTTGGTGGAGGGAACCTCTGTTTTCTCCCTTGAGTTGCCTCTGGTATGGAAAGCCCGGACAGACAGTGTTAAGTGCTCTGACCAGATGTCCTCAGATCACTTTGCTATTTCTATGCTGCAGAGTTTCTTGCATCTGCTTCACAAAGAAATTCTCCTTTGGAGATTCTCTCATGCTACTGGGGCTGCTTTGCCAGCAAGCAGACAGCTGGGAGTTTAGGTGTGGTGGAGAAGCTCCTTAGCTAACAGCTGGCAGATGACGGAGCATGAAAACCCAGCTCTGTAGCCGCAGGTCAGAACAACTCTGAGGTGTCATTTACATTTCGCATTTTCCCCAAGAAAGTCAAGCTCAGTTTGCCTCTTTCCCCTTTCATGGCAGTTGACTCAGGGATTCTGAAAAATTGTCATATTGGGAACACAACAACAGCAATAGAAAAGAAGGTAAGGTTTGGCACATGAGGGTGCCCTGGTACTCCAGATTGGGGGTGGGAAGCCAGCACCTCATCAGGGATGGTGTAGCCTTGAGGATGAGCTCTAAAATACTGACTTGGAAAGACTTTACTCTTGCCTTGGTAAGACTCTCCCTGGGAACAGAGTAGGGCTAATTTTGCAAATGTGGAGAGAAATAGAGCACCAGGAACTCACCTGAATTGGATCGGATACTTCAGAGCAGAGAGGTGAAGTAGACAGAATTTTAAACTACAGGACATGATCCATATCTTAAAGTAACATATCCTGGCTGTGAAAGGCTATAAATTAATATATAAAAAGATCAGCCTACAAAGCAGTATATGGCAGCTACAAAATAAATGGTAAAAATGAGAAATGTTTTCTTTATATATATGAGATTGGATGCAACACATACTGAAAAAAATGGATGAAAGGATGAAATACAGAATTATAAATTCTGCTCCTCTAATGTAGTTATCTGCTACACTGCCTATCCCATGACAACAGTGTGAATTTAAACCACATTACAAAGCTAAATTATTAATATTTACTTTTACTCTAAATCTCAATACTCCCAGAGAAAATCAAGATTCAGAAGACAGTGTGATTGTGATTGCTTCTATTAGTTTATATACCAACTGCTTCTTACATGAATTGGCTTAGTTTAGGAAATAGTTTCCTGATTTCATGATATTTGACATAATGAGCCAAAGTAAGAGATTAATGTAGAGCAGAACATATTAGAATACACTGTTGTGGGTTGTATTGAAGAAAAGGATTCTGCATCTTGGGAAAGTAATTCCCTTTATAAGAAAGCCTCAGTCTAACATTTCTATATTTTAATTTATGGGAAAAATAGGGGTATGATTCCACTGATTTCACTAGGCTCAATTTTCTTATCTGTTAAAAGGAAACACAAATAATATCTACCTCATTGTGTTCTGTAAGGATAAAATGATGTACAAACGTTGCATAGTTTATAAATATATAAAGCATTGCTGTTTGTAATTCATAGTCTGATGGAAATTGAATTCTAATCATTCATCTTCACTGTGATACCTTTAATGAACATATGAAATACTTGCCCAAATGTTTAACTTTTCATTTACATGAAACATTGGAAAGATATTTCTCCTAGTTTGCTTTGACATTGTTCTACCTTATAACTGTCATGGATAAAAAATGGTCTTATCCAACATAGGAAAGAGTATAGGCTTAGAATAAGGTTTCAGAGTTTTTTTTTTCACTTAAAATGTCCATTGATCTCAGACAGGTCTCTCAACATCTTCATCCAACTCAAGATTTATTATGAAGCTTGGATGAAATAATGTACAAAAGGTGATTCATAAAATAAAAAGTGCTGGATAAATGTAAAGAATTATCATTAAAGTAATTTTTGCCTTGTGACATCAGCAACCAGCCATTCACATTTCTGCTGGTTATGCCTCTAGTGTACTCAAGTCTAATAATGCATGAGCAGTTCTTCAAAAACCCTTTACTGTGCTTCTATTACATATCAGCACACTTCTAGTTACTGGAGATGGAAAGGTCCCTGCCCTCATGGGGCTGATTATTTAGAGAAGAAATGGATGGTAAACAAATAATCACTCAAATCACCATGATATTATAAATGTGATAAGTGTAGTGAAAGGAATACACAGGGTGATTTGAGTGTATACCCTGAGAGATAATACTCAACGGGCCTCTCATGCTGCTGCACATCTTGGAAGCAGACGATTATTCTGGACTATCATTTTAAAAGAAACCTGCATAGTCATAAACCTTAGAAGATACTGACTACCTCTAGAGCAAAACAGAAGCATGCTTGCTTTCCATTGAAAAAGACTCAGGTTCTCTGAGCTCAGGGTTCCTCTTCTGCAATGTACCCCATGACACACGTAGCCTTCCATCTGAACTTGTATGTGCTGCCAAATAAGACTTAGGGACAAGAGAAATTAATGCAAATAATGATGATGCTTTTGTGACTTGATGTGCCATGAGCAATAAAGCCCTTTGTCTTCTGCAAGGGGTCTCATGTTTTCTGCCAGCATCCATATATCTATAGTAGGCTAAATTGTTTCCTTGGAAACAGGCAGAATCACAGACCCACTTAAAAAGGGATCGATTCTAGACAGTCATTTAAGCCTCTAAATCTAACCTCTCTCCAATTCATTTTTAAAATACATTCTATTTCACAATGAAGTATTTCAAATATGCAGTCAAGAATAGAGATTAATATCATAAACATCTGCATGTTCACAGTCCAGCTTTATCAGATGTTAACTAACTAGCCTCATGTCATATGTCTTCTACTAGATATTTATGAATAAAGCATTGTTCACAAAGTTGAGGTCCCCGGATCTTCCTCTCTCATCTCATTCTCCTGTCTATCCTTACCTCGCTGAGTAAACACTATCTGGATTCAATGTGTATCATTCTGTGCTGCTTATTTTCTCCACATAATATTTTATTATTTTATTGACAACAGTTTATGTGTAAATGGAAAGACAAGGTTATTAAGAACCTTACTGCTCAAGCACTATTTCATTGTGTAAGGACAGGACAATATTGCTAAGCATAATTGGGAGAAGATCAACAAAATGGTCTTTGTGCTATACAACCTGGCTTCAGCATTTCTGTGAATTTACAAATGCTTTGCGGAAAAAAATCACGGGGCATGGCTGTGAGTGCGTTCCAGGCAACACTATGGCACCAGTCAGTAGTAGAATGTGGTCTGAGACATCTGCCAGGAATGAGGGGGCATGGGGGTCTCTGTACCCTGATCCCAGGCTCGCCAGGGCCATCCTCCCACTCTCAGGTTTAGGTTGAAGCAGTGTACTTCTGGGGTGAGACCAAGGAACCAAGATGGTCTAAGCAGGTGATTCTTGACCTGGGCGAGGAGGAGGGAGCAGGCACTTCAGCACATGGTCAAAGTAAGCCCACTGCAGACACAGACCTGAGCCAGGCTCACCTCAGCCCTTGGCCTTCAGATCACAGCAGGCATTAGTGTCCTGACAGCCCATGAGAAGTCCTTATTCCTGAGGAACACTGTGCTCCAAGCTGGAACATGTCCCCTCCAGTGTCTCCCTGTCTCATTCTCTTGGAGATTCCTTTAGTCCTCTGCGTCGAGTCTGTGTGGGATACCCCATTGTCATGTCATCTCCTCTTCTCTGTTTCTAATGACTTTCTCTTTATTTACTCTTGTATTTGTAGGACATATTGTCCAGAAGCTTCCTGAGAAAAGGTAAGTAAGCAGTAGATTTTTGCAATGGTACATATCTGAAAACATGATGCCCTTGTAGTTGACTGATAGTTTGGTTGTATATGGAATTCTACAGTGGAATCATTTCATTCAGAATTTTGATGGCACTGTCCCATTTCTTCAGAATTTTTTATTTTTTAATCAGTGACATTTGTCCTAAGAGTTCTGAAATGTCACAATGGAATGGCTTTTCATCCATTTTAGTGGGTCCTTTGAATCTTTCCAACCCAGAAGAGCACATCCTTCATTTCTGAGAAACTTTTAAAATTACTTCATTGATGATTTCCATTCTTCTACTATCTCAATCTTGCTGCATTTCTACTTATTGATATATTCTGTCTCGTGAGTTGGTGCTTGATTTTTTTAAATCTATTCCTTCCTGTATTTGCATGTATTTTCTTTCTGTTCAACATTTTTTTTGGTATCATTAATCTACAATTACATGAAGAACATTATGTTTAATAGGCTCCCCACTCCACCAAGTCCACCCCACATACCCCTACAAAGTCACTGTCCTTCAGCGTAGTGAGATGCTGTAACATCACTACTTATCTTCTTTGTGTTGTAGAGCACACTCTGTACCCAGCACCACATTATACATGCTAATTGTAATGCCCCTTTTCTTTTTCCCACCCTTATCCCTCCCTTCCCACCCATCCTCCCCAGTCCCTTTCCCTTTGGTAACTGTTAGTCCATTTGTGGGTTCTGTGATTCTGCTGCTGTTTTGTTCCTTCAGTTTTTCTTTGCCCTTATACTCCACATATGAGTGAAATCATTTGGTACTTGTCTTTCTCCACTTGGCTTATTTCACTGAGCATAATACCCTCTAGCCCCATCCATGTTGTTACAAATGGTAGGATTTGTTTTCTTCTTATGGATGAATAATATTCTATTGTGTATATATACCACATCTTCTTTATCCACTCATCTACTGATGGATATTTAGGTTGCTTCCATTTCTTGGCTATCATAAATAGTGCTGCAATAAATATAGGGGTGCATATGTCTTTTTCAAACTGGGCTCCTGCATTCTTAGGATAAATTCCTAGAAGTGGAATTCCTGGGTCAAATGGAATTTCTATTTTAAGCCTTTTGGAGAATCTCCATACTGCTTTCCACAATGGTTAACTCACTTACATTCCCACCAACAGTGTAGGATGATTCCCCTTTCTCCACAACCTCACCAACATTTGTTGTTGTTTGTGTTTTGGATGGTGGCAATCCTTACTGATGTGAGGTGATATCTCATTGTGGATTTAATTTGCATTTCTCTGATGACAAGCAATGTGGAATATATTTTCATGTGTCTGTTGGTCATCTGGGTTTCTTTTTTAGAGAACTGTCTATTCAGCTCCTCTTCCCATTTTTAATTGGATTATTTGCTTTCTGTTTGCTAAGGTGTGTGAGCTCTTTATATATTTTGGATGTCAACCCTCTATCGGATCTGTCATTTATAAATATTCTCCCATACTGTAGGATAACTTTTTGTTCTATTGATGGTGTTCTTTGCTCTACAGAAGCTTTTTAGCTTGATATAGTCCCACCTGTTCATTTTTGCCTTTGTTTCCCTTGCCCAGGGAGATATGTTCATGAAGAAGTCACTCATGTTTATGTCTAAGAGATTTTTGCCTATGTTTTTTTCTAAGAGTTTTATGGTTTCATGACTTAAATTCAGGTCTTTGATCAATTTCAAATTTACTTTTGTGTATGGGGTTAGACAGTGATCCAGTTTCATTCTCTTACATGTAGCTGTCCAGTTTTGCCAGCAGCATCTGTTGAAGAGACTGTCATTTCCCCATTGTATGTCCATGACTCCTTTATCATATATTAACTGACCATATACGTTTGGGTTAATTAATGACTGGAGTCTCTATTCTGTTCCACTGGTCTGTGGCTTTGTTCTTGTGCCATTACCAAATTGTCTTGATTACTGTGGCTTTGTAGTAGAGCTTGAAGTTGGGGAGTGAGAACCCCCCCCCGCCTCCACTTTATTCTTCCTTCTTAGGATTGCTTAGGCTATTCAGGGTCTCTGCTGGTTCCATAATAATTTTTTAACTATTTGTTCCAGTTCATTGAGGAATGCTGTTGGTAATTTGATACGGATTGCATCCAAGCTGTATATTGGGTACGACGGCCATTTTGACAATATTAATTGTTTCTATCCAGGAACATGGGATGAGTTTCCATTTGTTAGTGACCTCTTTCATTTATCTTAAGAGTGTCCTGTAGTTTTCAGGGTATAGGTCTTTCACTTCCTTGGTTAGGTTTATTCAAAGGTATTTTATTCTTTTTGATGCTATTGTGAATGGAATTGTTTACCCGATTTCTCTTTCTATTAGTTCATTGTTAGTGTATAGGAAAGCCACAGATTTCTGTGTGTGAATTTTGAATCCTGCAACTTTGTTGAATTCCGATATTAGTTCTAGTAGTTTTGGAGTGGAATCTTTAGGGATTTATGTACAATATCATGTCATCTGCAAATAGTGACTGTTTGACTTCTTATTTACCAATCTGGATTCCTTGTATTTCTTTGTTTTATCTAATTTCTGTGGCTATGACCTCCAGTACTATGTTGAATAACACTGGGGAAAGTGGGCATCCCTGTCTCGGTCGCAAACTCAGAGGAAAAGTTTTCAGCTTCTCGCTGTTCAGTATAATGTTAGCTGTGGGTTTATCATAAATGGCCTTTATTATGTTGAGGTACTTGCCCTCTATACCCATTTAGCTGAGAGTTTTTATCATGAATGGATGTTGAACTTTGTCAAATGCTTTTTCAGCATCTATGGAGATGATCATGTGATTTTTGTCCTTCTTTTTGTTGATGCAGTGGATGATGTTGATGGACTTTTGAATGTTGTACCATCCTTGCATCCCTGGGATGAATCGCTCTTGGTCATGGTGTACGATCCTTTTGATGTATTTTTGCATTCAGTTTGCTAATATTTTGTTGAGTATTTTTGCATCTAGGTGCATCAGGGATACTGATCTGTAATTTTCTTTTTTGGTGGGGTCTTTGCCTGATTTTGGTATTAGGGTGATGTTGGCTTCATAGAATAAGTTTGGGAGTATTCCCTCCTCTTCTACTTTTTGGAAAACTTTAAGGAAAATGGGTATTATATCTTCTGTGTATGTCTGATAAAATTCCGAGGTAAATCAATCTGGCCCGGGTTCTTTTTTTTCTTGGGTAGTTTTTTGATTACTGCTTCAATTTCTTTGCTGGTAATTGATTTGTTTAGATTTTGTCTTTCTTCCTTGGTCAGTCTTGGAAGGTTGTATTTTTATGGGAAGTTGGTCATTTCTTCTAAGTTTTCCCGCTTGTTAGCATATAGGTTTTCATAGTATTCTCTAATAATTCTTTGTATTTCTGTGGCGTCTGTCGTGATTTTTCCTTTCTTGTTTCTGATTCTGTTGATGGGTGTTGATTCTCTTTTTCTCTTAGTAAGTCTGGCTAGAGGCTTATCTATTTTGTTTGAAACCAAATCAGATCTTGGTTTCATTGATTTTTTTCTATTGTTTTATTCTTCTCTATTTTATTTATTTCTTCTCTGATCTTTATTATCTCCCTCCTTCTGCTGACCTTTGGCCTCATTTGTTCTTCTTTTTACAATTTTGATAACTGCGACATTAGACTATTCATTTGGGATTGTTCTTTCTTCATTAAATATGCCTGGATTGCTATATACTTTCCTCTTAAGACTGCTTTCGCTGCATCCCACAGTAATTGGGGCTCTGTGTTGTCATTTGTTTCCATATATTGCTGGACTATCATTTTAATTTGGTCTTTGATCCATTAGTTATTTAGGAGCATGTTGTTAAGCCTCCATGTGTTTGTGGGCCGTTTTGCTTTCTTTGTACAATTCAGTTCTACTTTTATTCCTTTGTGGTCTAAAAAGTTGATTGGTAGGATTTCAAACTTTTGGAATTTACTGAGGCTCTTTTTGTGGCCTAGTATGTGGTTTATTCTGGAGAATGTTCCATGTGCACTTGAGAAGAATGTGTGTACTGTTGCTTTTGGATGTGGAGTTCTATAGATGTCTATTAGGTCCATCTCTTTCTAGTATGCTGTTCAGTGCCTCCATGTCCTTACTTATTTTCTGCCCAGTGAATCTGTCCTTTGTAGTGAATGGTGTGTTGAAGTCTCCCTAAATGAATGCACTGCATCCTATTTCCTCCTTTAATTCTGTTAGTATTTGTTTCACATATGCTGGTGCTCCTGTATTGGGTGCATATATGTTTATAAAGGTTATATCCTCTTGTTGGACTGAGCCCTTTATCAATATACAATGTCCTTCTTAATCTCTTGTTACTTTCTTTGTTTTGAGGTCTATTTTGTCTAATACTAGTATTGCAACTCCTGCTTTTTTCTCCTGTTCTTTGCATGAAATATTTTTCCATCCCGTGACTTTTAATCCGTGCATGTCTTTGAGTTTGAGGTGAGTCTCTTATAAGCAGCATATAGATGGATCTTGCTTTATTATCCATTCTATTACTCCATGTTTTTGATTGGTGCATTCAGTCCACTTACATTTAGGGTGATTATTGAAATATATGTACTTATTGCAGGCTTTAGATTTGTGGTTATCAAAGGTTCAAGGTTACCTTCTTTAGTATCTTACCGTCTAACTTAACTTGCTTATTGAGCTGTTATAACCACTGTCTGGTGATTCTTTATTTTTCTCCCTTCTTATTCCTCCTCCTCCATTCTTTATTTGTTGGTTGTTTTATTCTGTACTCTTTTGTGTTTCCTCTAACTGCTTTTGTGAGTAGTTGATTTTATTTTTTGCCTTTAGTTAGTATTTGGTTAGTCTGCTTGCTGGGATTTTACTTTCTTTGGTGACATCTGTTTAGTCTTAGAGTGCTCCCATCTGGAGCAGTCCCTCTAAAATACCCTGTAGCGGTGGTTTGTGGAAGGCAAATTCCCTCAACTTTTGCTTGTCTGGATATTGTTTAATCCATCCATCACATTTAAATGATAATTATGCTGGATACAGTATCCTTTGTCCAAGGCCCTTCTGTTTCATTGCATTAGATATATCATGCCATTCTCTTCTGGCCTGTAAGGTTTCTGTTCAGATGTCTGATGATAGCCTGATGGGTTTTCCATTATTGGTGACCTTTTCTGTCTAGCTGCCTTTAAAACTCTGCACCTTGTCCTTGATCTTTGCCATTTTAATTATCATGTGTCTTCGTGTTGTCCTCCTTGGGTCCCTTCTGTTGGGAGCTCTGTGCACTTCCATGGTCTGATTGATTATTTCCTCCCCCAGTTTGGGGAAGTTTTCAGCCATTATTTCTTCAAAGACACTTTCTATCCCTTTTTCTCTTCTTCTGGTATCCCTATAATGCAGATATTGTTCCTTTTGGATTGGTCACACAGGTCTTTTAACACTGTTTCATTCCTGGAGATCCTTTTATCTCTCTCCGCATCCACTTCTATGCATTCCTATTCTCTGGTTTTTATTCCATCAATGTCCTCTTGCATCTTATCCATTCTGCTTATAAATCCTTCCAGAGATTGTTTCATTTTTGTAATCTCCCTCCGGATGTTATCCCTTAGCTCTTGTATATTTCTCTGAAGCTTCGTCAACATGGTTATGACCTTTAATTTGAATTATTTTTCAGGAAGACTGGTTTGGTCTATCTCCTTCTCAGAGGTTGACTGTGATTTGGTCTTTATCAAATTCTACTGCCTTTTCATGGCAATAGAGATAGTTTGTGTAGCTGGCATGTGTGACGACTGGGAGAATGTTCCTTCTTGCTGGTTTGTGGCCTTCCTCTCCTGGAAGAACAGTGACCTTTAGTGGCTTGTGCTGGGCAGCTGCGCACAGGCGGGGTTTCTAATTCTTGCCCTGTCGCTATGGAGTTTAGCTCCGTGTTTGCTGTGGGCATGGCCTGACTCAGGCGGCTGCTCTGATATGGTCAAGCCATGTCAGAGGGGAAATGGCCGGGAGGCTGTTTATCTCCATGAGGGGCCTCCAAGCTGTGCTGCTTGCCAGGGGGTTAGGGTGCCCGGAGTTCCCCATGATTCCTAGCTGCTAGGATAACTGTCCCATGATGCTTCTGTCTAGCTGTGGGGTCTCTGTCCCTTTAAGACTTTCAAAAAGCCCTCGCTTTTCTTTGTCTCATGTGCACCTGCCGCAGGGACCCACTCACAGGTGTTACTGTCCTGTGTCCCTAGTTTCCAGCACCCCACGCATGCACTGTGTCTGCGCTCTGGTGTGGATGGCAAGGGCTGGTATTTAGTAGTCCTGAGCTCCCTTTACCTCTCCTCTGACTCCTCTCCTCCCACCCAGAGCTGGGGTGAGGGGCACTCCAGTCCTACTGGGCTGCAGCTTGTATCTTACCCCCTTCGCAAGGTGCCAGGTTCTTGCAGGTATGAATGTAGTCTTACTGTTGTCCTGTGTCTTCTTGTCTCTCTTTTAGGAAGAGTTGTATTCATTTATGGTTTTGGGAGGAGATTCCCACTGCTCTACTCATGCCACCATCTTGGCTCTGCCCTCGACTCTAGAATCATATTTGTCTGCACTCTTCCAGTGCTAAAAGTCTCTGTTGCTTTTCTATTTCATTCCTGCTTGCCTTTCTTTTGTACCAGAGCAGCCAGATATGGATCCCTGTTTTCCACAAGCGGCTGGAATCTCAGTCTCTCTAGGAATTCTCCCTGCCTGTCTTGAATTTGCAACCCCCTAATCACGAGAGTATCATGAAAGCACCATGAAATCTAAGTTTGTGCTCCCAGAGCAGATCTCCGGAGCTAGGTATTCAGCAGTCCCAAGTCTTCCACTCCCTCCCTCCTCCGTTTTCTCTTCCTCCCGCCAGTGAGCTGGAGTGGGGGAAGGGCTTAGGTCCTGCTGGACCACAGCCTTGTTATGTTACCCTGTTCCATGAGATCTGCTCTTTTCTCCAGGTATATGCAGTCTGGCACAGCCCTCTTTCCTGGTGCTCTTTTGGGATAGTTGTATTAATTGTATTTTCATATTATATGCAGTTTTAGGAGGAAGCCTCTGTCTCACCTCTCAAGCTGACATCTTTAATCCTTTCCCCAAGAGAGGAAATTTTAAAATAAAATCCTCTACTGTCTAGTCCCATTTGCTAAACAAGTTTCTCATTCACCTCTCCAGACTGCACTCTGTTCATGTCATACTGGACTTGCTTTGTGACATTGCTATGTTTGCTTCCATTTCTCCAAAAGCTCTTCTCTACTTTTAAGTGAAATCTGCTTAAAACAGTGTTCTCAAATTCAGTGCCTATCTGGATCTTGTTAAAATACAGGTTGTTGGGCTTTACTTTCAGATCTGATTCAGTAGGAGTCAATAATTTGCATTTCTAACCATCACTTGGGTATTACTCTGTGTGTTCAGGGACTTTGAGAACCAGTTACCAATAGCTCTCAGCGCTGGGGTCCACACTGGAACCCACTGGAGAGTGGATGCTTTGATTCTCTTCCTAGACCTCCTTTCCAGTACTAAGGCCCTTATTTCCCCTATTTGCTGAAGGTATTGGTTGCTGATGGTTCACAATTGAATTCCTGAGAATTGTCCTTGTACACACTCTGCGTAACTGCCACCCAGATCAGGATTTAGAAAAAAACAAACAACTCTAGCTTCCTAGAAAGTTCTGTTCCTGTTCACAGTCAAGTCACCAACGGATAACTCGGAATGCCATAAATTAGTTTTACCTGTTCTTGAAATTTTAACAATTGAATTATTCAGTATATACTCTTCTGTCTTTGGCTTCTTCCACTAAACAAAATGTGAGAGTCACCCATTCCATTCTTTGTGTAAGTGGTTCATTTATTCTTTTTGTGTGTAATATTCCATTATATCAATGTTCCAACCACATTTCATTTATTCATTCCCCTATTGAGGACAATTGTTTTGTTACAAGCTATACAGAACATTTATATTGTTTCTAGCTTTGGATACTTGCACTGCTAATATTTTCACTCAATCTGTGGCTTGTCTTTTCACTCCTGGTAGTGTCTTTTAATGATGAGAGAAGCTTACTTTTAATGAAGTCTAAATTATCTTCTTCTTGTGTGGTTATCTTCTTTTTCTCTTTAATAATTCTTTGCTTACACCCAAGGTTTTAAAATATACTGATACACAGAAGCCATCCCAGATCAATTAAATCAGGATTGTAGGTATATGCAAAAAGCTCCTCAGTTAATTCTAATGTGCACCTAGGTTTGCAAACCACTTACTCAGGGTATGAGCTTCTTGAGGTTAGAAATGATGACTTACCTGTCTTTGTTTATAAAACCCAGAAACCACTATCTGACACCATGGTACTTGATAAAACGGATCATATTTGATGAAAAAAACCTGATGATATTTGATTAATTTATTCCATCTTTTCCAGGTCATCTCAAATTCTTTCTTCTCTATGAAATCCTTCCTTACTATCTGACGCCCAATGAAACTATCTTCTGCAGACTATTTTGCCCTGTATTTCTCAAGTGTTTTAAGTATTTATATCTCCTGTCCCCAACCAGCTTGCAAAGTGGTCCATATGGAGAACATTTAGGAGGAGTACTTGTTCTCTCTTCCTCCTGTTTCTATGGAATCAGCCTCCAATCTCTGGAAGGAGCAGTTTTGGAGCATCATTTCCACTTTCTATCTCCATCCTCTCATTTTCCCTCTCACCTGTGCTCCCTCTCCTGGGAAGTGACTAATATGCTTGGTGAGACAGAGAGAATCTGGTGGACATCCCTTCATGTCCAGTTGGACAGTGGAAACTAGGATGTCACTAATTCCCTCTCTTCCTCTAACTGCTGCACACATTAGTAAAAATGCCAGGGTTCTCCAGTGGCTGCTTTATCTATGAAGTTAGTTAACTAAGCATCTCCACCTGCAACTGGTTGGAGAAGTTCCATTCATACACCCTGAGTTCGGGGTGTGAAAAGGATGATGTGACCCTCACTCAATATTTGAAATAAAATGACAAAATCAAAACCAAATTGATTGCTAACAATAGTAAAGGAGCCACAGTCTGTCTGAGCAAATGGTTGATAAAACTCCCAATAGGGTTCTACAGGGGAAACACAGAGGCTCAGGGCCTGTGGGTTTGCAGAAGCTCGGGGAGATGACATCACCTGCAGAAGCCAGGTACTCAGGCGAGACTGCTGTTGGCTGATAGACTTTGTGGGACCGTTATTGGGGTGAGTCTGTGACTGTCTCGAATAAGTTTTAAGCAGGTTCTGAGTGCCACTCATTGCAATACTATAAGGGGATCAGGTCTTTCCTAGGGGCGTGGGAATTTGTTTTAATTTTCCCATTCTGCTTCACCAGATATATAGTTGGTTTTGTCCTTTTATCATCTTCAGGCTCCTTATGTGCATTTGTTCAACTGGTTTGAAGCTGGAGAGAGAAAGGTAGTGACTGGTGCCCACCAGCCTTCCCAGACAGGGAGGATTACGGCTGAAACAGGCCTCATTACAGCTGGAAGGAACTTGAGAGTTTTTTCCAGTTTAGAGTTTTTGAAAATTTTAAAGCAATACAACCACCGCTTAAAGAAGAAAATGTAGATGAAACCTTCCTATAACCAAAGAGCTAGCACCCACCTCCCTTTTGCCTAGAGTACAGGGAGAGAGTAGTTGTTTTGGTCTTATTATCTCTATTAAAATTGCTACCCGGAAGCTGCTCTTTGGCATCTCCTGATCTTCTGGATTGATTGTGGCTCTGCCACACACCATGGCTTCCTTAGCTTCTTGTCGCCTCAAAGCTCTGGGCACTGGTCTTGGGGGGATGCGATGCCCTTGCCTGAGTCCAAGTGGGGGAGGAGAATGTGGGCAGGTAGGTTGATTCTGCCACACTGTCCATTCAGCTTCCAGGGAGCCATCATGCTTGGAGGTCAGGTGTCCAGATTCCCATCCCCAAACACACCGTTTCCGGAGTCCAGTGGGAAAAGCACAGTAAAGGCCAAATGTCTCTGACAGGCTCCCTTAGTTTCCATTCCTGCTTCTTTCCTGGCCCTCCTGCCTTTGGCTTTACCTGGGCTTACTGGTGCTTCTACCTTCCTTTTAAGAAAATGTCCAACTAATCTCAGGCATTGATCTGCTCTGGGGTTTGCTTGTTTCTCTGCAGATTTTAGTTCTCTGCATCTGAATCATCTGAATCATCATGCTTGGTACCATGCTTTGCAAATATCCCTGTGCTTCTAAATCACTCAGAATCTCGTGGAAATCCCGATTCTGATTCATAAGGTCTTTTGTGGGGCCTGTGAGTTTGCATTTCTAACCAGTCCCCAGATGAGGCCACAGTCTGAATAGGAAGGTTCTCTTAACAGTCTGAATAGGAAGGATCCTCAGGACAAACGGAATGCTGCTGACATGATTAAATCCAAGACACATCAGGGGATTTGGTCCTCCAAGTGGGCTGTGCCTGGACTCTGCACAGCTGGTCCCCTGAGTGACCCTTCCCTGCTGTGAGCTGTAGGCATGGGGCTGCATTAGGACATTATCAGGATGCATGCACGCTTGCCTTTGTTGACTCCTTCCATTGAAAAATGTTAAAAGGGATATTTTATGATGTACACATTTTATGATTTTGTTGGTACAAAGATGAATATGATCCAGTCTGAAATGATTATTATTGATAATATTTTTTTCTCCTCATTTTACACGAAATGAAAAACAAAACATTTCAGTGGGGCCCTAAAATTATTATGGTCCCTAGTTGCTGTGTCTACCATGTCTAAGGAAAAAGCCAGTCCTGGTAGGCCTGCCTGTTGGACCAGGAACACACATTCGCAAGGAATAAGGGACTTCCCAGAGACACAGAAGTCTAAATTCCTAACAAGGATAAAAATATTTTCCAGCTTCCTTAAATTTGTAAAGCATCTCTCTTTCTGTGGCACCCCATGAAAATTCAGCACAATAATTAGTTCAATTTATTCATTCCCTTTCCTGCTGCTTTCCAAATTATGCTCACTTGGATTTGTCATGAATTAAGAAAAAGGGTATAATATTGTATAATATTTTAATGGTTGTACCCTTAATTATAAAAAGAGAGCTTTGAGATTCTTACTCTAGGATGAACTTGATTATATTTCATCAGGAGCTGTGGTTCTGCTCTCTTTCCATCGACAGGTATTTTGTTCTTACAGTCATGATGATATGATAAAGCAGATGCCATTTGGAGGCTGCTCTGGCTGGAGTAGGGGCTGGGGTCCTGCTTGCACAGCTTCTCCTCCATCCTTCCTGGGAGGCTGATGATGCCAGCTCTGAGCAAGCCAATTTAGGGGCCACCAATTGAGTCCAGAACCCCCACTACACTTTACATATAAGGAACCAGAGGGCCAGAGAATGTGATTGTGTTTTCTGTTTTTAAGTCATACATTTTGATGTGTTTCCCAGTTTTAGAGCTAGTCTGCCTATGCTAGAACTAGAATAGAATTAGCCTGTCTATTCATGTGGGATACTTGCCTTCCTTCCAGACAGAATGGTTAGTTACTCTGTTACTCAGAATGATTTTGATCCCAGAACCACGCCCTGATTTCCTGGAGCAAAAAGGAAAGGCTGGAGTGGACTTGTCAAGGGGAACAAGGTCCTACTACCCAGGAGGAATTAATGATAGCACCTAGGTGCTCAGAAAAACTCAGGTCATGCCCTGTTCTGAAAACTTGACATGTGTCAATGCTGTACAATTTCAGGTGCAGTGTGAGGAGGTTGGTACCACCTTACCCATGCCTAAAGCACAGAGAGTGATAGTATCATGTTCAGGGTCCCCAGGTACTCTGTTCTTGATCCAGCTAGTCTCCCTCCAGGGTTTGGTTCTTAACCTGCTCTGTGGGAAGGGCTGTAAAAGTTCCCATCCCAGTATGAGTGTTTTCTGCTTCAGAAAACTTTTTCCTTTGTCACTGAACTGCTGCTGCCTAAGATCAGAATTTTTCAACATCCTTCCTTGTCTAGTGATACTGCTAACCTGACTCTCTCAAAATCCATCTGCAGACAAGAACTTCATTCAGGTCATGATCCTAATTATGCCCCATTTTTGTGCAAATAAGTGAGGGTGGCAAAGAACAGTCTTGGGGGCTCGAGGCAGAGCTCCTGGGGAATTCTGTGGAGTCAGAACAAGGGCTGGGGTAATGCTGTCTCTGGTTCTCAGAGTTCTTGTTGACACCCCACAGCCTTCCCCACCAGGCACACCTTCCATGCCTGGATGTTGCGTCTGCATCTCAGTGCTGGGTGCTGCCAACTTGACTGCTAAGTTAAGCTGCATCCTTGCCCAGAGAGTATGCCGCACACAGGGCTCCTGCCACCACTGATGGTTTTCCACCTCTACCAGACAGCTGCGTATTCCAGCTGAGGGCCTCTGGTACCAAGGTGCTTATGTTCAGTGCTTGTCTTATTACTTCCTAACTTGGAGACCTTGAGTAAGTGATTGAATTCACCTGTGCCTCACTTTTCTCATCAATAAAATGGAAATAACTACAGTACCTACCTCATTTAGCTGTTGTGAAGAATGAATAAGACACTTAAACATTTAAAACAGTGCCTGGTTCATAGTGAAGAATAAACATTTATTATAGCATTTATAATAATAAGATAGTTGTCAGCGAGAGAGAAGAGAAAGTGAATTCCTTCTATCATTTGAACATATTCCATACTAGAATTCTCAAGGAATCTTTCACCACCCTGGTGGGCCACCTTCCTTTGTGTAACTAAAGGAGCACAGACTTCTCAGACTCGGAATAAAAACCCTTGTCCACATATGTCCCTTACAGTGGGGACAAAGCAAAAGATGAATATGCAGATTAACTTCCTGAGAGTTGTCAATCTAACTCACCCATAAGGCTGACTCCACTAGGACTGTTAATCATACAGTCTGGGTTGTATTACCAAATAACACCTGCATCACTGGTTTCATCTTTCTCAGTGGAGATCCTCTGTATTACTCGGCAGACAGACACTTCCAAGTCTGCTCAGTTTTCTCCCTCATTCTAACTCATCATTTTAAGTTTCTGACTTTGTCCTGTCATGTCTGAGCTTCTGTAGCATTCCTAAAGAATTCTCTTTTCTATCTTGATGCTGGGAGCCAGTCTGAACCGCCAGCCTGCTAACACAGTCCAGGCAGTCAGATGGAAGGGACTGCACAGTGGCCTTCCCAGAGGAGCAACCACAAAATCCCTCCTGCTGAAAATGTCTCTCCTAATACATTTGTTTATTTTGGTTTCAATTCAAGCTGCCCCTTCAGGGAAGAGGCCATATCCAATTATCCCTGAAAATTATGGGTACTGGTCCTAAAGGAAATTGGAAAAACCACTACTGTCCTTGTGACTATCCCTGATGATGGGAAAGTGAGACCCCATGAGTACTGGATCCAATCTTATGGGAAAAAAGATATGGGAAATTTACCTGGGTCAAGATTCTGCCTCCACCCCTATGTGGCCTCCAAATAACATACTCAATGATTAATGGTGACAGGTGGATACAGAGAACAAATAATATTCTTTGGTTAGCCTGCCAAAGAACAACCTGGCAAACTATAAAACAAATGAGAACAGGGCATTACCTAACTCCAGATCAGAAAACCCTCCATTGTAAGTCTTACTGGAAATGGGTCCGAGGCACAGTCCATAAACTTTATTCCTGCCTGACAAAAGGCCATCATGTTCTTTTAGAGAGAGCCTCCTTCTTTCCTACCGAAGATGAGGAATGGCAGTGTAGCTATGAAAGAATGAGGGCCTACATAAAAATAATAGAAGAGTGACCTTTAGATAGTCATCTGAAAAGAAACCAAGAGTCTGACAGCTACCTAACCTTTGTAAAATTTTCTGTCCACAATAACTAAAAACCAAGCTTACCTAGAAACAAGATCTGATGAATGGTGTAATCTCAGTCTCTCAACTCTTGTAACCTTGCTATGTGTCAATTAAATTATTAATATCTGTACTTTAAGTAAGCAAAGAGTATATAATCAAGCTGCTACTTTTCATTAAAGGCCAGGCTCATCTTTTGCTAGTGTCTGTGTCCTCATTTATTTTGGTTGGTCACCGATGCTGTCCATCCTTCAGGGACTCCTGGACTCACTGGAGCTGGACTTCAGCATCTTGACCTTCTTGCTTTATCCATTTTCTTTTCTTTAAAATGCATTTTATTGTGAAAAATAGCACACATAAACCAGTGTTGTGCTGGGCATTGTGATGTGCTGTCAGTCTCTGTCAGGACTTGGACCCAACTGCTTGAGAACAGGAAAAAGCCGTCAGCAGTGAGCCTGCTGTGTGGAAATGTCAGCCAAGGAGAGGAGCTGTGTTCAAGGTGAAGACCTTTTCCCAAGAGCAGTTTTCATTCACTGACTGACCAGCAAGGAGCTGTAAAGACCAGTCCCTCAGCACCAAGTCAGGACGACCTTCAAGGACCACCCCAGCTCAAAACCCCCTACATGGTTGGCTCAGATGCCCATTGAGACTTGCACTGCAGATCAGCTTCTTCCCCTATCCAATGCTGCTGCCTTCAATGACCTTCCACTGTTGATTCTAAGGATACTCCCAAATAAATCTTCTGTATGATAACTTCCATCTCAGAGGCTTCTTCCCAAGAATGTCAACTTCAGACAGGTGTATAAAGCATTTATGTGCTTTAAAGAATAATAAAAGAAGCATTCCTGTACCCTCCATTCAACTAAAGATAGGGGATATTTTATAAGTACTTTGAAGCCCATTGTATACCCTGCTTTACTGCAACTGGAAGCCTGAAAGTGTACATTACTCTGAAATTTAAATTACATTTTTTACCTGCCCCATAACTAGTGTTCAAGTAAAATAGCCAAGTGGCTCAATTCACCTGCTTGTGCCTTGCTATTGACCCTAAGGGTTACATATGCTCTGGGTGAGGAACAGGCAGCTGGATTAGGGAAGCCCTTACCATTACTTAGGGCCTTCTGAGGGGTCTGAACAGGGACCACTGTGGGGTGATCAGATTAGAGAAATAATACAAAAAGTGAAACTATGCTAATGTGTTACTTTTTGCCAGCTTATACTAATTTTCCAATTACTACTTCACAGAGAATTCTGAATGATATAATGACCAGGCCAACTCAGCAAGAGAGATCCTTAGGCAACCAGATTTTAAAAAAAATCTTTTATATTAGAATAGTTTTAGGTTCACAGAAAAAGTACCAAGATAGTATAGAGTGTTCCCATATCAAGTTTCCATATTATCAACATTTATTATGGTGTATTTGTGACAATTAATAAACATATTGATTCATTGTTATTAAGTCCATACTTCAGCAGACTTCATCAGTTGATTTCTAATGTTCTTTTTCTGTTCCAAGATCATATTTTGGAACAACAGATAAATTTTTATTTACTTAACCAGTACCCTCCTACAAACTGAATCACCCAACAAACTGCACAGACTCACCAGATGAATCATTTCCAGGGTGGGGGAGCCATGTGATGATTCTCAGTCTCACTGTGATAAAGGTCAGAAAGGGGACGAATGGTTAATTATTAGGAGAAAAGAACATTTGGAGGAGTAGTGCACACACACTGATGTTTCCTTTGAAATTTTTGGCTATTAAGTATTTGGCATCAAAAGGAAAAGCATTATTAATCCAAGAAGGGAAACTGTCCTTGATGAAGAACAAAACTTTCTGGGAGACTTTCTACATGTGTGGACATAGATATTTGCATGATGTCTATCCTAATGCATTCTGTCATATGCTGTGTCCTTCAAACAAGTCTAAGACTCTGGACTTTGAAATCACTGTGCCTGGATTCAACTATTTGGCTCCATCATTTTTTGGGGACAGTTCCTTAATCCCTATGAGTCTTAGTCTACTCATTAGTAAAAAGGGATAATAATATTAGGCTGAAATATGAACTTGCCATTTTTATAGGTTATGAACAGTTGAATATCAGCAATTTCCTGTGTTAAACCTGATGAATTGTACTGAAAAAGGTTTTGAGAATTTAACTGAGATAATAACAGTGAGGTATTTGTAACATTCCTTGTACTTAGTGAGTACACAATATATACCAGCCATGATTAATATGTATAATTTTTTCCTTCTCTGCGTTTTAATTACATAGTACAAATGTTGTAGGGCAGCTGCACCTGTGGAGGTCTCTCTCTGCTATTGGTGAGACTTCAGTCTGAATGGAGGAGGCTTCTTGACTGAGCAAAAGCAGGTCAGACAAGTGTAGGTAAGGAAGGAATTCATTAAAGCAATAGTAGCAGGGAATGGCAGCTGCCTTGCAGGCAGCAGAGAGCCAGAATGAATAGAGGGAGGAGATGGAGGCTCCCTAAACTCCTGCTAGGCATGGGGAAGATCCTTGCCAACTACTAAAGCCAGGGTCACCTGGTATCCAATGACTACTCAAATCTGCATGGCATGGGAACTAAGCCCCTACCACCCCATGATTAGGGGGAGCTACAGAGCACCGGATGGAGTGAGGTTATGTTCTGAGAACTTCTCAAAGGCAAAGAAAGGAGGTTTTCCAGCAGGCTACTAGAGAGCATGATCATATATCTGAAGCCCTGTCCAGTCACTCAGGTTATGGAAACTTTCAAGCCCAAATCAGAGACCTCATTACCCCTTCCCTTCTTGTCTGAAGTGGGACAGAAAGAGTGAAGACTTGCGTTTAAGTCTAGAAAATAGAATGAAATAGCCCAGTAACAAAGACACTTACCACCAGAAGAGGGCAGAGACAAAATGCAGTAACTTGAGCAGTGACAACTCTTTAAGGTGAAAAGTACACACT
This sequence comes from Manis javanica, assembly GCF_040802235.1. Taxonomy (NCBI): domain Eukaryota; kingdom Metazoa; phylum Chordata; class Mammalia; order Pholidota; family Manidae; genus Manis; species Manis javanica. The sequence continues at coordinate 1,434,773 of NW_027332170.1, read as the reverse complement.
TGAAGAAAGGGGAGTGCAGACAACCTCAGAGAGGAGGTGCACTTATGGGCTTAGGATTCTGTCTTTTAAGGCTTTCAATAATGGGGCAAAGGGCAGTGGGGGTTTGGGAGGTGTAAGCTTGACATGTGGTCTCATGATGTCTCTCTTCAGTGAGAGACCTTATGTCACCAACCACAGTCAGTCCTCTAGATATTCTGTAAGATAAATTTAACACAAGGAACTTATTGATCAGTTCTTCTCCAAGATAGTGGTATGTCTCAAGCACTGAGAACATATTAGGACTGCTTGCCCTGCCTTAAGATAGGTTGTTGGATGATTACCAAAGAATATGTTAAGAATCCTACCTCCTAAATCCCTTGTTATAAAAATGGAATCTTAGCCTTAAGATGGAGTCCCTCCTGTTCTTACTATGCTGTTTGTATCTTGGCATTTTTCATCATAGGCAGGAAAAGCTAATCACGATGCTTGTTCCATGTCCTTGCCCTACCTCATAACTATTCAGAAAAACTACCATTATCATGATTAGACACATGGATGATGGGCCACCTACACTACTGCCAGTCACATACACTATGAGAGGCAACAAAAGATTTCACTCACTAAAATCATCTTTTGCACATCCTGACCTCAACATTTTGAACATCCTCAACATTTGTTCTTTTAGATTTAGTATTGCATTACTAAAGTCCACTTAAACAATTCAAAGAGACTAGGGGAGAAATTCATCAAAAAACAGATCGGTGAGGTGAAGATGAGACATATGAAGAACTGAACTTAAACTTCTTGTCAAGACTGTAGTGAGTCACCTCTTGCCAGGGATAGTCTCAACAGCTCTTCCATCACATGACACTTTGAACTCACTGTATAAATAAATTTCTTGGAGGAGGAGCGCATTTTCAGAGAGCCATTTGTGGTCATTCAGTTTTCTTCCTCTTCGAACTTCTGCATATAAGCAGAGTTTTCCTGCTTAAATATTAGTTTATGAACTACCATATAACCTATACCCAATACCACACTACTTTTCTTCCTAGACAAATACATTTCCTTTGTAACATGACATCTTATCTGTGCCCCAGCTACCAGGGACAACTGTGTGAAGTTAGGTAACCAGGCTTCCGTAGTCCTCTATGTTGTCAAGCAGAAAAAGCTTCAGACACCATGAAATGCTGTGTTCCTCTACTTAGTAGCTGCATGACCTTGGGCAACTCACTTGATGTCCTTGTACCTCAGTTTTCCTTACTGAAAATTAAATTAGGATGATAAAGTACCTACCTTATGGGCTTTTGATGAGAAAATACCTGTCAAGCACTCAATGAATGTTAATGTGCTTTTTTAAATGATGATGATGATGAAGGAAGTACTCAGGGGGCCACTTAAATTGATTTTCAACTGTATCTCTTAATTTTTCTGAGTCTCAGGAGTGTCACTGGAAAGAACTTAATTGATGGCTATATTTAGCGTTCAGTCATGTAAAGCAATGTTAGATGTCCTCATGGGAGGCTGGGTTTAGGGAAGCTGTATTAAAGGGCGGACAGAAGGACATATAAAATAAGAAAACCTTATAAGGGAGCAAGGAGTGAGTCACACTTAAGTCACTTAGGTCAAAGTCCAAAGTAGAAGGCAGAAGATTCTGAATACAATATGTGACTACATGTGAGTCTACCCTGACTCAGTGTCAACACTGCCAGGCTGCTATATATGAACTACATCTTTATGGGCTCAAAACACTTTGCTTGTAGGAACTCCTCTAAAGAGCTTAACAAAAATAAAGAAAAGGAGCCATTAATTAGTCACTGCTTTCTGGGATCTCACAGTCAAGAACAGACATACGCGTACAGGACATATAGATTGGATATAAAAGATTGGATGTCAAGTATCCATTTACATGATGTGTGAATCAAAAGTGCAGTACTTTAGAAATGGAGCTCACAAGATAAATGCTGTAGGATTTCAGAGTGGATATTGGTCGTGGTGAAATATACATGTGAGCTTGCATTTGGAAGTGGTAGGGCTTGGGAAAAATTCATTTTGGAGTCTGGGACGATTTTAACTTGAGGCTTGCCCTATTTTAGATCACCATGGGAGGCTGAATCAAGGGAAAGGAATTGTGTCCCTCAAAAAGGTGTACTGAAGTCCTGACCTCCAGTGCCTGCGATTATGACCTTATTTGGAAGCAAGGTCGTTGCAGATGCAATCAATTTAAAATGACGTCATTAGGGTAGCTTCTAATCCAGTATGATTGGCGTCCTTATAAGAGGAAAATGTCATGTTAAAGAGAGACACAGAGAAAACACCATTAGCAATAGAGTCAGAGATTGGAGTGAAGCAGCGGTAAAACAAGGAACACCAAGGAAGAGCCACTACTAGAAGCTAGGACAAGGCAGGAACGGATTCGACTCGGTCTTGGAGCCCAGCCCTGCTGACACCTTGATTTCTAATTTCTAACCTACAGACAATAGGCGAAAAACTTTGTTGCTTCAAGACGCCCAGTTTGTTTTACTTTGCTTCAGCAGCCTGATGAAATTAATATGCTGGGGTATGCTGATGGTAAAAGAATGGTTACCAACAGTTTATTAATAGTGTTTTTTTTTTCCCAGCAGCTAGTCATGGCTTTTTTAATCCTTAAGTGTGCTTTTGTAAGTAAGAGTTTCAGTCAATAGTCACTCTTAATAACAATATTAGACTCTATTCTGTTTTTGGCAAAGAGATTTCATTTCATAGAACAATTCTTTTGCTTGTCAGCCTTTCATCTCTCCATTTCCTGCTCCTACATTCCACTGCCTCTTCTCCCTCAGAGGTGACTGGCTATTCTAAGCTATGAACCATTTTGATCTTGTAGCATTTCTCTGTAAGTTCATGCTGTTTTCACTGGAATTCACTGGACATGGGGTCTATACTCTGGTGTAGAAAGAACAGGCAGTTCTGTGTTTGTGTTGTTTCATGTGTTTCTATACCCAAAACATTTCATTACTGTGGGTTTCCCCTAATTATGACACTTTAGGAGGTGTGGGTAAAATTGTAACATTTCCAAAATATGGTGCCTGGCTTTGGTACATGTGCATATCAACAGGAGTTCAGAGGTGGAAGGAAGTATGACTTTTGTGCATTTGCATCTTTCCTCAGGGGTGGAGAAGCTCACCTCCATATCAGTGGGTAATTACCTGGGCAAGGAGGGCTTATCTGGACCTGAGAGGTGAGGGGAAGGGCTGGTATTGCTGCTGCTGGAGCAGGAGAGAGAGATGGGCCAGACTGCAGGTTTGTAAGCAATAAATGTATTTTAAACTTTATTTCTCCCTTTGACTGATTTCAGTTTTGAGATGTATTTTGCCCTGGGATTTCCTCTCCTTGGACTTACAGAGGAGATCTTGGTTTTCTAATATTTTCTCAATACTTTCACACACAAAAAAACACATGTAGCATGGTAATCTTAGTCAGGTTTCACATAAATGAAGTCCAAACCAAGTTAGGAACCACATGTATTGCTTTTACTCTTCAATACTTTCAAGGGTCATTAACCTCAGAGTTTGCACTTGTCATGGCCAGGTAAGCACACAACCCGTGACAGTTTTTCTCTGTGGGACTGAGAATCGTCCTAAGCCCCAGAGATGCTTGAGTTTGAACCCTAACTCTTAATAGGCTGTCCCTTGGAAAGCCATTGCTCATTTTAATTGCAAGCTTTAATCACCACATCGTTATGCAAAAACCAAGGCCTGCTGGAGCGGGGCGTACCCTGAATTTTGCCTGCAGTCCTGTCCTTCCCTTCTCAGGCTTATTTTTCTGTCAACAACTTCCTGTTTCTTATCCATCTGACATCTTGGGAGCTGGTTTCTCTTTGAAAATCACACACACTAATGCTGCCAACAGAGTGATAGGAATTGATTTTTGCTTGGGAGAAATCTCTGGGGTGCTTCTTAACAGGAATTTTATAAAGGTGGTATGCTGACTTCTGTGGTAGGAAGGACAGGCCTTAAAAGTGGGGAAGATAGTTTTGTTCTGAGCAGCAGAGGAGAGATGATACAGTTTAGATGTACATCCTATTTCATTCTTTTGGATATAGGGAATAAAGGCAAAAAAAAAAGAGGCTTATATTTATAGTGCACGTATGCATTTGTGCTGACACTGACTCTGCAGTGCGAAAGCTCCAAAAGGTACAAGTGTTCCTAGCATTCACGCCCCACCAAAGAACACCAAGCATCTCCTTTTCTTTTGGCATCTGCTTGGTTGTTATCTATTTCCAAGGACTATTAAAAGAACCAATTTATTATGCATTTGGTTCAGGAATTCCAAAATAACCTAGAGTTCTCATAATAAGCAGACTACTTTTTTTTCAGAGCAATTGTTAGATGTGTGCAAAGTAAAGGATTTTGTTAACCAGCCATTTTCAAAGTGACGGAAGGGAGAGGTATTGTGGATATAAATAGTTGTGTGATTTCATGCAGAGTGTAGAAATGCAAAGATAATACTTAATTTCTGTGACTAAGGAACTCAAAATGTGGTACCAAGCTAATAAATGATTGTTGTATAACTTGAAAAGTAAAATCACAGAAGTATGTACTTGATAATGAGGAAGCATAGGAGGAAAAGGGCCAATGTGGACTTGGCAGGTTGGAGGAGTTTCGCAGAAGAGGAGATCCTCGCGTTGGGTATTGAAGGATGAGTGTAAATTTAACATACAGATGGAAGGGGTTGGCAGCAGAAAGAGCAAGTCTGTACCAGAGCAAGGGATGAAAAGCAGGAAGACATTTGAAAGCCATTTGGGAATGGCTGGAGCGTAGGGGCATCTGGGGAGGCTGGGAACTGTGATGCTCACAGAAGGCAGAGGCCCAGCCCAACCATAGAGGACCTCTCCCCACCTCACTTAGGGGTCTGTGGGATAGGTGGAGACTTTCAAGGCTGTTAACTGAAATCTATGTGTTAGAAAAACTGGATATTGGGTTTAAGAATGGTGATACTGGGGGGAGGTAGACTAATTAAGAGACTGTTTAATGCTATGGTAAAAGATGATAGTGTGAGGTAAGGACAGACATGAGCAGGAGGGGACAAGATAGAAATAGGAGATGTTGAAGAGAGAGAATTTAATAACTAGTTGAAAAACACTGACATTTAAAATGTAGAGGGAAGCAGAGAAAGAGAAGAAAAAACATTTAGGTAAAGCAGAAGAACTACCCATGTGGCAAAAGATGAAAAAGAAGAGGACTGGATTCCACAGCATCTGAGTGTCAGCTTGGCATACAGGCAGAGCTGTCACTCAGTCATTCACTCATTAAACACACATTTTCAGGTGTCTATTGTGTGTTGGGCTCTGTCTAAGTTTTAAGGACACAGGGATGAATAACAGAGATCAATCCTACTTTCCAGGTGCCTATAATCTAGTGGAGGGAAGAAAGAAAATACAGAAAAAAACACAAAAATAAGCAAGATAGTTTCAAATGATTATAAATAATGAAAAGAAAAGAAAGCAGGGTCACGTGATAGAGCATGACTGAGGGGCTGGTGCTATTTCAGACTGGGTGATCAGGGAAGGCCTTGCTGAGGATGAGGAGAAGGGGCAGCCATGGAAAAATCTGGGGCAGATGTCTAGGCAGAGGAAACTAGGAGGGCAAGACCTTGAGGGGGAAACAAGCGTTGAGGCAAGAATAAAGGCTGGCACGACCAGAGGGTAGGGTGCTAGAGGGGGTGAGCAGGATGAGATGGGCTGGAGAGGGAGAGGAGGCCAAGTCATGCAGACCTGAGGGAACCATGGAAAACTTTGGATTCCATTCTCAGCACAGTGGGAAGCCACTGAAAGATTTTAAGTGTGAAACTGACATGACATGATTTATGTTTTCCGAAGATCACTCTGGTTGCTGTGGAAGAATGGATTGTACTGCAAACTTGGAGACCATTTGAGCAATGGTCCAGCTAAGAAATGATGGTGGCCTGGTCTTGGGGGTTTGGTGGCACAGATGAAGCAGACTGTGGGTACATTTTGGAAATAGAGTTAAGAGCATGTGCTGGAGGTTAGGGTTTTGGTAGAGTATCCCCAGTGCATGATGCAATTTACTAAGGTGGGGGAAGATGTGAGGAGCCAGGAAAGTCAAGAGATCTATTTTTTTATCAATTAACCTTACTACATGGAGATGTCAACTGGCAGCTGAACATATGCATCTGGAATTCAGGGGAAAATAAATAATTGGGGGTCTATACATGAATTTAAAACAATAGGACTGGACAGTATTACTTGGGAGGGTGTGAGGCCACGACAGAAACAGGGTTCTGGGACGGAATCTGAGATACTTGAGTTGGAGGGAGGAAAGGACCCAGCAAAGGAAAATGAGAAGGAGCCTACTGTGACATAGGTGGTGTGGGTTAAATTGTTATATTTCCAGAATGTCTCATCTGGCTTTAAGCACATCTGCATATCAACAGATGCTCAAGGGTGGAGAGAAGTATGGCTTTAGGGCATTTGTATCATTCCTGGGGAGGTGGAGAGAAGTTCATCTTTATCTAAGTGGGTAATTACCTAGGCAACTGAGGGTGTGTCTGAACCAGAGAGGTTAAAGAGAGGGGGCTGGCTTCCTTGCTGACTTGCTTCTTCAGGAGCAGAGGAGAGAGACAACCCTCAACTGCAGTTTGTAAGTAATAAATGGGTTTTAAGCTTTATTTCTCCCTATGACTGATTTTGGTTTTAAGAGCTATTTTGCCCTGGGATTTCCTCCTCCTGGACTTACAGGTAGAAGCTAGGATGGTGTGGTGTCACTGAAGCCAAGAAAAGAAAGCTAATCAATGAGGGAGGAGTGACCACCTGGGCTAAATATTGCAGAGAAGTGACATAACATTGAGGAATGATTGAACACCACTGGTGACTTTGACAAGAAGAGAGCCAGTGGAATGGAGGAATGTGAAACTAAGCTGGAGTGAGTTGAGGAGAGAATGAGGTGTGGAAATAGAGGTTGTGCCTTTCAAGACATTTTACAGTGCAAGGAAGAAAAGATGTAAAACAATGCTACTATTTATGGAGCACTATTCTGGGTCAGGCATTTTTTATGGATTACTTAACATTCTGCAACAACCTACAAGGTAGGCATTTTAATTTTCATTGTACAGGTAAATAAATTCACATAACTAGGATGGACAGAGATGGAATTCAAGCCCAGATCTATCTTTGCCCAAATCCTACTCCTTCCATTATGCCATATCCCCACTAGAGTAACAGATCACTCCATTGGAATGATTTTCTGGAGCAGAAGAATTTCCTCTCAATTTCTGGCCAGAAATATTTTTTTCTTGAGACTTATAGTATTAGTGAAATTTCAGTAGTAGGGCTTTTTAAAAGCCCATTCTTGAAAGTTTGTCAGACATCTACTATTTAAAAAAATGTAGGTAACCAAGGTCAAAAAGTAACACATAGGACCTTGATGTGGATTCCTCTGTTTTGTTTGTTTTTTTTTAGATTCATACATTGTGTTTTTTTGTGGTATCATTAATCTACAATTACATGAAGAACATTATGTTTACTATTCTCCCCACCCAACAAGTCCTGCCACATGCCCTTTCACAGTCACCGTCCATCAGTGTAGTAAGATTCTGTGAAATCACTACTTGTCTTCTCGGTGTTGCACAGCCCTCCGCATGCCCCCCACACACTATACATGCTAATTGTAATTCCCTCTTTCTTTTTCCCCACCCTTGTCCCTCCCTTCCCACCCATCCTCCCCAGTCCCTTTCCCTTTGGTAACTGTTAGTCCATTCTTGGGTTCTGTGATTCTGCTGCTGTTTTGTTCCTTCAGTTTTCCTTTGTTCTTATACTCCACATTTGAGTGAAATCATTTGGTACTCGTCTTTCTCCACCTGGCTTATTTCACTGAGCATAATACCCTCTAGCCCCATCCATGTTGTTACAAATGGTAGGATTTGTTTTCTTCTTATGGCTGAATAATATTCTATCATGTATATGTACCACATCTTCCTTATCCACTCATTTACTGATGGACACTTAGGTTGCTTCTATTTCTTGGCTATTGTAAATAGTGCTGCAATAAACATAGGGGTGCATCTGTCTTTTTGCAGCTGGGATTTTGTTTTCTTCAGGTAAATTCCTAGGAATGGAACTCCTGGGTCAAATGGTATTTCTATTTTAAGCATTTTAAGGAACCTCCATACTGCTTTCCACAGTGGTTGAACTAATTTACATTCCCACCAACAGTGTAGGAGTATTCCCCTTTCTACACAACCTTGCCAACATTTGTGGTTGTTTGTCTTTTGGATGTTGGCGATCCTTACTGGTGTGAGGTGATATCTCATTGTGGTTTTAATTTGCAATTTTCTGATGAGAAGTGATGTAGAGCATCTTTTCATGTGTCTGTTGGCCATCTGAATTTCTTCTTTAGAGAACTGTCTATTCAGGTCCTCTGCCCATTTTTTAACTGGATTATTTGCTTTTTACTTGTTGAGGTGTGTGCTCTTTGTGTATTTCGGATGTCAACCCTTTATCGGATCTGTCACATATTCTCCCATACTGTAGGATAACATTTTGTTCTATTGATGGTGTCCTTTGCTATACAGAAGCTTTTCAGCTTGATATAGTACAACCTTTTCATTTTTTCTTTTGTTTCCCTTATCCAGGGAGGGAATGCCATATGTTCATGAAGAAGTCACACATGTTTCTGCCTAAGAGATTTTTACGTATGTTTTATTCTAAGAGGTTTATGGTTTCATGACTTATATTCAGGTCTTTGATCCATTTCGAATTTACTTTTGTGTATGGGTTAAGACAATGATCCAGTTTCATTCTCTTATTTGTAGCTGTCCAGTTTTGTCAGCACCATCTGTTGAAGAGACTGTCATTTCCTCCATTGTATGTCCATGGCTCCTTTATCGAATATTAATTGACCATATATGTTTGGGTTAATTTTTGGAGTCTCTATTATGTTTCACTTGTCTGTGGAACTGTTCTTGTGAGAGTACCAAATTGTCTTGATTACTATGGCTTTGTAGTAGAGCTTGAAGTTGGGGAGTGAGAACCTCCCCCCAAACTGTATTCTTCTTTCTCAGGATTGCTTAGACTATTTGGGGTATCTGGCATTCCATATGAATTTTTGAACAATTTGTTCCAGTTCATCGAAGAATGCTGTTGGTAATTTGATTGCATTGAATCTGTGTATTGTTTTGGGCAGGATGGCCATTTTGATGATTTTAATTCTTCCTAGCCAAGAGCATGGGATGAGTTTCCATTTGCTAGTGTCCTCTTTAATTTCTCTTAAGAGTGTACTGTAGTTTTTCAGGGTATAGGTCTTTCAATTCCTTGGTTAGGTTTATTCCTAGATACTTTATTCATTTTGATGCTATTGTGAATGGAATTATTTTCCTGATTTCTCTTTCTATTAGTTCATTGTTAGTGTATAGGAAAGCCACAGATTTCTGTGTGTTAATATTGTATCCTGCAACTTTGCTGAATTCTGATATTAGTTCTAGTAGTTTTTCAGTGGAGTCTTTATGGTTTTTTATGAACAATATCATGACATCTGCAAATAGTGATGATTTGACTTCTTTACCAATCTGGATTCCTTGTATTTCTTTGTTTTATCTAATTGCTGTGGCTATGACCTCCACTACTATGCTGAATAACAGTGGGGAGAGTGGGCATCCCTGTCTTGTTCCAGATCTCAGAGGAAAATCTTTCAGCTTCTTGCTGTTCATTATGATCTTAGCTGTGGGTTTATCATATATGACCTTTATAATGATGATGTACTTGCCCTCTATGCCCATATTGTTGAGAGCTTTTTTTTTTTTGTTTGATAGGTTGTTTGGAGTCTCTCTTTTTTTATTTTGGTATCATTAATCTACAGTTACATGAAGAACATTATGCTTACTAGGCTTCCCCCTTCACCAAGTTCCCTCTACATACCCCTTCACAGTCACTGTCCATCTGCATAGTAAAATGCTGTAAAATCACTACTTGTCTTCACTCTGTTGCACAGCCCTCCCTGTGCCCCGCCCAACACTATACATGCTAATCGTAATGCCCTCTTTCTTATTCCCCGCCCTTATCCCTCCCTTCCCATCCGTCCTCCCCAGTCCCTTTCCCTTTGGTAACTATTAGTCCATTCTTGGATTTTGTGATTCTGCTGCTGTTTTGTGGCTTCAGTTTTCCTTTGTTCTTATACTCCATATATGAGTGAAATCATTTGGTACTTGTCTTTCTCCACCTGGCTTATTTCACTGAGCATAATAGTCTCTAGCTCCATCCATGTTGTTGCAAATGGTAGAATCTGTTTTTTTCTTATGGCTGAATAATATTCCATTGTGTATATGTACGACATCTTCTTTATCCATTCATCTACTGATGGACATTTAAGCTGCTTCCATATCTTGGCTATTGTAAACAGTGCAGCGATAAACATAGGGGAGTATTTGTCCTTTTCAAACTGGAGTGCTGCATTCTTAGGGTAAATTCCTAGGAGTAGAATTCCTGGGTCAAATGGTTTTTCTATTTTGAGCATTTTGAGGAACCTCCATACTGCTTTCCATAATGGTTGAACTAATGTACATTTACACCAGCAGTGTAGGAGGGTTCCTGATTCTCTACAACCTCACCAACATTTGTTGTTGCTTGTCATTTGCATGGTAGCCATCTTTACTGGTGTGAGGTGATATCTCATTGTGGTTTTAATTTGCATTTCTCTGATGATTAGTGATGTGGAGCATCTTTTCCTGTGCCTGTTGGCCATCTGGATTTCTTCTTTAAAGAACTGCCTATTCAGCTCCTCTGCCCATTTTTTAATTGGATTGTTTGCTTTTTGGGTGTTAAAATATGTGAGCTCTTTATATATTTTGGATGTCAATCCTTTATCCAATCTGTCATTTATGAATATATTCTCCCATACTTCAGATACCTTCTTGTTCTATTGATGGTGTCCTTTGTTGTACAGAAACATTTTAGCTTGATATAGTCTAGTCCCACTTGTTCATTTTTGCCTTTGTTTCCCATCCCAGGGGAGATATGTTCATGAAGAACTCACTCATGTTTATGTACATGAGATTTTTGCCCATGTTTTTTTCTAAGACTTTTATGAATTCAGGACTTACACTCAGGTCTTTGATCCATATGGAGTTTACTTTTGTGTATGGGGTTACACAGTGATCCAGTTTCATTCTCTTACATATAGCTGTGAAGTTTTGCCAGCACCATCTGTTGAAGAGACTGTCATTTCTTCATTCTACATCCATGGTATATAATATAATATATATATTATAATATATGTAATAATACATATATATTAATTTTCCATAAATGTTTGGGTTAGTGTCTGGAGTCTCTCTTCTGTTCCCCTGTTCTGCGGCTCTGTTCTTGTGCCAGTATGAAATTGTCTTGATTGGCTTTGTAGCAGAGCTTGAAGTTGGGGAGTGAGATCCCCTCAATGTTATTCTTCCTTCTCAGGATTGCTTTGGCTATTCGGGGTATTTGGCGGTTCCATATGAATTTTTTAACTATTTGTTCCAGTTCATAGAGGAATGCTGTTGGTAATTTGATAGGGATTGCATTGAATCTGTATATTGTTTTTGGCAGGGTGGCCATTTTGATGATATCAATTCTTCCTCGCCAGGAGCATGGGATGAGTTTCCATTTGCTAGTGTCCTCTTTAATTTCTCTTAAGAGTGTACCGTAGTTTTCGGGGTATAGATCTTTCAATTCCTTGGGTAGGTTTATTCCTAGATATTTCATTCATTTTGATGCTATTGTGAATGGAATTATTTTCCTGATTTCTCTTTCTATTAGCTCATTGTTAGTATATAGGAAAGCTACAGATTTCTGTGTGTTAATTTTGTATCCTGCAACTTTGCTGAATTCCGATATTGGTTCTAGTAGTTTTGCAGTGGAGTCTTTATGGTTTTTTGATGTACAATATCATGTCATCTGCAAATAGTGACAGTTTGACTACTTATTTACCAATCTGGATTCCTTGTATTTCTTTGTTTTGTTTGATTGCCATGCCTAGGACCTCCAGTACTGTGTTGAATAACAGTGAGGAGAGTGGGCAAGACCCCTGTCTTGTTCCCGATCTCAGAGAAAAAGCTTTCCCCTCTTGCTGTTCATTATGATGTTAGCTGTGGGTTTATCATATATGGCCTTTGTTATGTTGAGGTACTTTCCCTCTATGCCCATTTTGTTGAGAGTTTTTATCATGAATGGATGTTGAATTTTGTCGAATTCTTTTTCAGCATCTATGGAGATAATCGTGTGGTTTTTGCCCTTCTTTTTGTTGATGTGGTGGATGATGTTGAAGGATTTTCTAATGTTGTAACATCCTTCATCCCTGGGATGAATCCCAGTTGGTCGTGGTGTATGTTCCTTTTGATGTCTTTTCAAATTCACTTTGCTAATATTTTGTTGAGTGTTTTTGCATCTCCGTTTGTCAGGGATATTGGGCTGTAGTTTTCTTTTTTGGTGGGGCCTTTGCCTGGTTTTGCTATTAGGGTGATGTTGGCTTCATAGAATGAGTTTGAGGTTACTCCTCTCTCCTCTGTTTTTTGGAAAACTTTAAGGAGAATGGGTATTATGTCTTCTCTGTATGTCTGATAAAATTCTGAGGTAAATCTATCTGGCCCGGGGGTTTTGTTCTTGGGTAGTTTTTTTGATTACTGCTTAAATTTTGTTGCTGGTAATTGGTCTGTTTACATTTTATGTTTCTTTCTGGTTCAGTCTTGAAAGGTATTTTTCTAGGAAGCTGTCCATTTCTCCTAGGTTTTCAAGCTTGTTAGCATATATTTTTTCATAGTATTCTCTAATAATTCTTTGTATTTCTGTGGGGTCTGTCATGATTTTTCCTTTCTTGTTTCTCATTCTGTTGATGGGTGTTGATTCTCTTTTTCTTTTAATGAGCCTGGCTAGAGGCTTATCTATTTTGTTTATTTTCTTGAAGAATCAGCTCTTGGTTTCATTGATTTTTGTTATTTTTTTATTCTTCTCAATTTTATTTGTTTCTTCTCTGATCTTTATTATGTCCCTCTTTCTGCTGACTTTAGGCCTCATTTGTTCTTATTTTTGCAGTTGCAATAATTGTAACATTAGACTATTCAATTGGGATTGTTTTTCCTTCTTTAAATGTGCCTGGATTGCTATATACTTTCCTTTTAGGACTGCTTTTGCTGTGTCCCGCAGAAATTGGGGCTTTGTGTTGTTGTTGTCATTTGTTTCCATATATTGCTTGATCTCCATTTTAATTTGGTCATGGATCCATTGATTATTCTGAATCATGTTGTTAAGCCTCAAAATGTTTGTGGGCCACTTTGCTCTCTTTGTACAATTCATTTGTAGTTTTATACCTTTATGGTCTGAAAAATTGGTTGGTAGCATTTCAATCTTTTTAAATTAAGTGACTCTCTTTTTGTGGCCTAGTATGTGGTCTATTCTGGAGGATGTTTCATGTGCAGTTGAGAAGAATGTGTATCCCATTGCTTTTTGACATAGAGTTCTGTAGATGTCTGTTAGGTCCATCTGTTCTAGTGTGTTGTTCAGTGCCTCTGTGTCCTTACTTATTTTCTGTCTGGTGGATCTGTCCTTTGGAGTGAGTGGTGTGTTGAAGTCTCCCAAAATGAGTGCTTTGCATTCTATTTCCTCCTTTAGTTCTGTTAGTATTTGTTTTACATATTTTGGTGTTCCTGTATTGGGTGCAATTATGTTTATAATGATTATATCCTCTTGTTGGACTGAGCCCTTTATCATTATGTAATGTCCTTCTTTGTTTCTTGTTTCTTTCTTTGTTTTGAAGTCTATTTTGTCTGATACTAGTACTGTGACACCTACTTTCTTCTGCCTGTTGTTTGCATGAAATATGTTTTTCCATCCCTTGACTTTTGATCTGTGCATGTCTTTGGGTTTGAGGTGAGTTTCTCCTAAGCAGCATGTAGATGGGTCTTACTTTTTCATTCATTCTATTACTCTGTCTGTTGAATGGTGCATTCAGTTCATTTACATTTAGGGTGATTATTGAAAGATATGTACTTATTTCTATTGCAGGCTTTACGTTTGTGGTTACCAAGCGTTCAAGTTTAGCTTCATTACTAACTTACTGTCCAATTTAACTTACTTATTGAGCTATTGTAAACCCTGTCTGATGATTCTTTATTTCTCTCCTTTCTTATTCCTCCTCCTCCATTCTTCATATATTGGGTGTTACATTCTGTGCTCCTTTTAGGAGTGCCCCCATCTAGAGCAGTCCCTCTAAAATTCCTTGGAGAGGTGGTTTGTGGGAGGCAAATTCCCTCAACTTTTGCTTCTCTGGAAATTGTTTAATCCCTCCTTCATATTTAAATGATAATCATGCTGGGTACAGTATCCTTGGTTCAATGCCTTTCTATTTCATTGCATTAAATATATCATGCCATTCTCTTCTGGCCTGTAATGTCTCTGTTGGGAAGTCTGATGATAGCATGATGGGTTTTCCTTTGTAGGTGACCTGTTTTCTCTCTCTGGCTGCCTTTAATACTCTGTCCTTGTCCTTGATCTTTGCCATTTTAATCATTATGTATCTTGTTGTTGTCCTCTTTGGGTCCTTGCTGTTGGAAGTTCTGTGTGCTTCTGTCTTCTGAGCAACTATTTCCTCCCCTTGTTTTGGGAAGTTTTCAGCAATTATTTCTTCAAAGACACTTTATATCCCCTTTCCTATCTCTTCTTCTAGTATCCCTATAATGTGGATATTGTTCCTTTTGGATTGGTCACACAGTTCTCTTAATATTGTCTCGTTTCTGGAGATCTGTTTATCTCTCTCTGCACCAGCTTCTATGCATTCCTATTCTCTGGTTTCTATTTCAATTAATGACCTCTTGCATCCTGTCTATTCTGCTTTTAAGTCCTTCCAGACATTGTTTTATTTCTGTAGTCTCCCTCTGTACTTGTTCCTTTAGCTCTTGTATATTGCTATGCAGATCCATCAGCATGCTTATGATTTTTATTTTGAATTATTTTTCAGGGAGACTGGTTAGGTCTGTCTCTGCAGATCTGCTCTTGGGGGTTGTCTGGATACTTTGGACTGGACTAAAATTTTCTGCCTTTTCATGGTGGTAGCAGTGGTTGTAGGCAGGTTGTGGATGTGTCAGCTGGGAGAATAAAGTCCTTTCCTGCTTGCTGGATTCCTTGCACTTATGCGCTGCCTGTGTCAGTTACTCACAATCCTGGAGGATCCACTGGGTTAATCGCCTAAGCTGCTGTGGGTGGGGTCTCTGTCAGAGCAGCGCAGAGCCTGCAGGGAGTGGCAGGCATGCTTCATACACTCTCCTGTGAAAACGGTGCCCCTGCCATGCAGCTCTCTGCCTGAAGCAGCCTTTGGGTCTGGCCTGGGTGGCTGTGCATTGGGCTGAGATTCTGGGCAGCTGCTTGGGGCACGGTGCTCCTGAGCTGCTCCTCCACCAATGCCAGCTCCCTCGGGCCACTCCTGGGACTGTCTGGCACCACTGCAGGTGTCCGTGGCCCACTCCCATGCCCCTCTGGCACCGCCACCACTGATGTTGCCGGGCTGCTCAGTTTCCACCACCACGTGCACTTGTGGGCTGCTCCTGGCCCCCTATGGCATTGCCACTGTGGGCTTGTGTGGCCCGTTCTGTTGCCACCACCATTGGCTCATGAGGGCTGGCCACGAGCTGCTCAGCCACTGCCACTCTGGGCTCATACAGGCCGTTTCCAAGTGCCTCTGGCACTGCCCCTGCGTGCACTGCTACTCTCCCACTACTGGGCTGATGTGTCACCCACCATGCCAGTTAGCAGAATGACAGGCAGGCTGCTTATAGACATGAGGTGCTTCAGAGTTGTGCTGTCACCCAAGTGGTTAGGTCGCCTAGAGTTCCCCAAGATTCCTAGGTGCTGGGCTCAGTGTGCCGGGACAGCTTCATCCAACTGTGAGGTCCCTGTACTTTTAAGACTTGCAAAAAGCACTCGCTTTTCTTTTGTCCCAGGGGTGCGCCGGTGGTGAAGACCTGCCCGCAGGTTTTGCTTTTCCATTTCTCCAATATCCAGCACCTGGTGCATCTGTGTCTGAACTCCCAGTGAGGATTTCTAGAACTGGTTGTTTAGCAGCCCGGGGCTTTCTCTCCCTCCCTGCTCGGATTCCTTTCTTCACTCTGGGGTCTTTGGTGGGGGAGCATTTCGAGTCCCGCTGGGCTGTGGCTTGAATCTTACCCCATTCGTGTGATGCTGAGTTCTCGCAAATGTAGATGTATCCTGGCTGCTGTACTGTACCCACTGGTGTCTCTTTTAGGAATAGGTGTATTTGTTGTATTTTCAAAAATAAACATGTTTTTGGGAGGAGATTTCCACTGAGCTACTCATGCCGCCATCTTGGCTCCCTCCTCTGCCATTTTGGTTTAATGGGTGTTCCGCGATAACTTCTGGAGATGCAGGTTGGGAATCCAGGGGAATATTCACAGGAGGGGTTCATGATACCGATGGAGAAACCACAACCTGAGAAACAAAACAGAAACACCCTTTGTACAATCAGCTCAGTTTAAATTAAGAGGAAAATGTGAATGATAACAATAATAACAGATCAGGAGAGCTCACGGGTATTTGACCTAAAGGCCCTACAGTTTAGCTCATTGTAAATCAAGATGACATCTTCTAATCTCCTGCCCTGAAGGCAATTTATCTGAACCCCACGACAGACTCTTGCCGATGAACTTTCAATGGTTTCTAGGGAAGGAGATATTGAGTCAATCAACCAGCATGTTCAGGCAAATCCTCACGGTGGTACTGGAAGAGCCCACACTCTC
Source organism: Manis javanica (assembly GCF_040802235.1). Lineage (NCBI taxonomy): Eukaryota > Metazoa > Chordata > Mammalia > Pholidota > Manidae > Manis > Manis javanica. The sequence goes on along the minus strand of NW_027332170.1, from coordinate 1,418,030 downwards.
CCAGAACAGAAGAAGTCACTTATGCTACTAGGATATTTTTTAATCTCTCCTCCATGGCCCTTCCCACAGAGCAGCTTTCCTTTATATAATGAAAGGGATAGTGGACAGGGACTGTGGAGACCTGGCTCTAGTTCCAGCTTTGATAATCTTAAGCCATATTTATAGATCATTGAGTTCAAAATAGGCCCTCAGTGACTCTGAAATGAAGTGCTATTGTTTTTATAAGCCATTGCCCTATCATATGTTATCACTTAGATTATAAGTAAAGTTCTGCTTCTTGGTCTGGTTTTATAATAAGGTGTGATGGTTTTAACAATGTCTTGGAAATGAGTTTTGATGACAGGTGTCATTTTTACTTTCAGGTATTTCTAATTTGAGATGTTTCTTAGCTATACAGTTTCCATCTGCCCTATTGTTAGAACCCAGTGACAGTAAGTCCAACAAAACCAGGATGACTACCTGAGACTAGCACTCAGACTTAGGAGAGTTCGGACCTCACCGGGAGACTCTCATTCTGAAATGGGCTCTAACGTTGCTCCTACATGAGGTGCCGAAGGATAAGGACAGCTCTGGGCTTGAAATTGACTGGGAAATTGCTCAACATCCCAAATACCCTTTAACGTTTCATTGAAAGCACATGTATTTGCCATGAGTATGACATCACAGGGCATCTTTAAAATGGGAATGAAAATTACAGGAGAAATTAACTGCTTAGTACTCTAACAAACTCAAACACAACATATAAAAGTTCTGGGGCAGCAGTAAATTTTTTCTTCAGCCCAAGGAGTCATGTGCTCTGAAACAATCTGGGATGATTCCAAGGTAACTATTTGTTCCCAGAGAGAAGATTGTTGATAGAGAAACTAACCAAGCACACACAAAGCCATGAAAGCTGAGCATCATGACACTTTTTTGTTCTACTTGAAACAGTCAACACTTTCAAAGTATCTCCATTAAGCAGGGTGACAGTATTTGCACCGAAGTTAAATGGTGGGTCAAAGTTTATTTGGTCAGGATGGGAAACAATGGAAACTGCTGTTTTTCCTCAGTTTACCGCCAAATAATTCATGTGACTTTCATAAGGGAAGTAAAAAGAAGTTTGATTACCGGTCTTACCCGCCTCCAGGTGCTGGTCAGAGGCAGAGTATCAGGACATCAGGCTTCTAAAACCTCTCTCTCAATTTATCGACATTTTAATTATGCAGTTTCTAACCTGGACTCACCTCTGGTGTTCACCACCTCCTATTTTTCCTATCCCTTACACCCCAATTTTTCGCATTTCCCTGATTGTTGCCAGTCTCTTCCAACTGCAAAGCTGAAAACAAAAATTTCTCACACTCGTCAAAACAGCCTGTTAATAACCCAGCTCTGCCTGTGCCTCAGTCTGTGCTTTCCACGTCTCTGAAGATGATCTATCCTTCTGGACTTTCCTAAGTATATCGGCATTTTGTGTCCATCCCTCTAGTATTTCTCATTCTATTTGGACCTGTTACATAACAATTACCATCTAGTACCTTTTTTTCTATTTTCTTGCTCTCTTTGTATCACTTTCCATATGTACAGTAAGCAATCCCTTCTTCACCACTAGGATCATCATGTTGGATTTTATAAAATATCTGAAGTCTACCCAAGTAAGCATTTCCCAGAAAGGATCAACTTTTCTTTGTCTTTTCATAAAGATGCTCTTTGCACCTCTGGAACTTGGGTAGACTGATATGGTACATTCCCTGTTAAGACATTTTGTCTGGAGAGTACAAAATATGGTTCTACATTGCAACTGAGCCAGACATTGTGATTTGGGTATTTCTGTTGCTCCTCACAATAATCCAATGACGTACATACTACTATTTTCTACAAAGAATATACACCAGAGAACTTTAGCTAGAAAGTACAAGAGCCAAGTTGCCAAGCAGCTTTATCTAATGCCAGAATCTGTTTGCTTGACCTCTTCTTAAACACTCAACTGCTACACTCTCAGAGCACCAAAGTAAATACCAATAAAAAGCTCTAACTCAGAGCCCAAGAGCCACATGTGAGCCAAAGTATTAAAATAAATTTCACAATATATTTGCCTTGCCAAATACTTCTTGTTTCAGTAATCTGGGCTGTACAGGTTAAGTGTGCCTAAGGAGAAAGACTCATCATCTAAATGGTTTTTAGTGGCACAGAGGAAATGTCACTGGTAGAGCTAGTGAGCTCTACTTTTGGGTATGAACTAGGAAGAGTGTGGCATGGTACAGAAAACAGGATGAGCCAGGGAAGATGGGAAGTGTGTGGAAAAGTGAGATGACTGCAGTTTTAAGCAGATATCATGATCATGGATACAAATACCTTCCTAGTGGATCATTAGCCCTTTCTCTGCATGTACACCTACTGATATAAACTGCCAAGAATGTGTTTCTGTCATTAATTCCTCACTTTCTCTTATTGCCAGAATTCTAAATAGTTAAAAAACCTCGAAATACTCGTGTAGCAATGTCTGCAAGAAATTAGGAGGTCCCTTGGTTGTCATGGAGACATTTCTAGGGATAGAACGGACTCTAGCATTTAAATTTAATTCTTATGATAAATCACCAGGCGATCTTAGGGCAATTAGTATGAAACAGAAGACTGGAAATTAGTCTCTACTGTGGTGACAACTAATCTTTGGTGTTTAGGACTCAAAACCTTTTTCTATATGCTCCTGAAACTACAAGACTGATATATTTCGGGCCAGGGAGTTGGGAAGAATCTGAATTTACTTGATTGTTGTACCTATGATCTCAAATTTTCTGGGAGTGGACACAAGGAAGAAATATATGGACAAATAGTATAAATAAAACCTTTGTGGCTAGGCCCCAAAATTCATAAACCTGACCAAAGTAGTTTTGTTTGATATATCTACAAATACATAAAATCCATATCCCTTCATCCCCAACATAGTCTCATTTTTGATTAAACAGTGTAAGAATTTAAGAATAACACTTTAACATGAAATTCTTTTATGTGGCCTTCTCTTCATTTTTTAAGTGGACAGTTCAATGATTTTTAAAATTATATCCACAGATCTGTGCAACGAGAACCACAACCAATTTTAGACCATTTTAATGTTCTAAACCCATATCTCTTAGTCATCATACCACCACCCCTCATACCCTCCAGACCCTTGCAACCACTAATTTACTTTGTAGCTCTATAGATTTTCCTATTCTGGACATTTCATATAAGTAGACTCCTATAGTATGTGGTCTTTTGTGACTAGCTTCTTTCACTTAGCATAAGGTTTTCAAGGCTCATCCATGCTGGAGTATGTATAAGTACTTTGGTCCTTTTTACCCTTGAATAATATTCCATTGCATGGCTATACCATCTTTTATTTATCCCCTTATCAGTTGATGGACATTTGGTTTGTTTCTACTTTTTGACTTTGTGAATAATTCTGCTATGAACATTCATGCACCAGTTTTTGTGAGAACATATATTTTCTCTTGGTTATAAACCTAGGACTGGAATTGTTGAGTCTTCTGGTAAATATGTTTCACCTTTGAGAAAATGCTAGACCATTTCCCAAACAGGCTGAACAATTATACATTCCCTCTGGCATGTATGATGGTTCCAATTTCTCCATATCTTCACTGACATTTGTTATTTTCCGCTTTGTAGATTAAAGCCATGCCAGTGGGTGTGAACCATGGTACCTTATTATGGATTTAGAATTTTGTATTTCTCTGCTAAACATTTTTAAATTATGTAAAAGACAGGTTTACTACTGAGTGTCCATAGTCTTCCATCCATTCCTCCTGCCTGGGACTGAGCAGTTGGGCATTATATGCTCAGCCTCACAACCAGGGTTCTGAAGAACTTCCTTCATGGCCACACTGGACTTTGGTAAAACAGGATCCTCAAGAGGCTGGAGGTGGGGGAGGGACAGACAGAATAAAGTGCATTCTCACTGGGAGAATCAGTTAGAGTGGGAGATGCAGCCTACTCCCCAGGTACTAATGTTATGTGAAGACTGAATAAGAACAGAAAATATACAGTTCTATTTCTAGGCAAAGAGAACCAAGTGGAGCCTTTGATATTATCTAGATTGATTTCTAATTTAAAAGTTAAGAAAAATAGAGGATTTCTGTTAAGGAGGAAGGAAAGCTTCAATATTATTGAAAGATGATGCAAATTATTGGAATCTGAGACTCAATGAGAAAAAAATGTGAGAGGAAAAAAATGCGAATGAAGGTGTCAACACTATTACTAAACAAGTTGGGTTATAAGTGGGTGTGACCTTAAGGTTCCAGGAAGTGGGTCTGCTTTCATGTAGTTCCTGGTATGGAGTTGGGCAGGTGATAGGTCCTGAAGGTATACTTGTTGCCTAAATATATGGATAGACTGAAATAAGAAGCTCACTTAAGGCTTGGTGAAGGATGGGATTTTTAAATGTTTTAGAAATTTAGACCACCTTCAAGAGTTTTATCAGCATTTCTAGAAATGGCTTCTAACACCTCCTGCTTTTTGCCTACTGAAATGGACTGCTTGTGTCACCCCAATATCCGCATGTTAAAATCCTAACCCCCGTGTGATGGTTTTAAGAGGTGAGGACTTTGGGAGGTAATCAGGTCATGAGGGTGCATCCCTCATGAATGAGATGAATGCCCTCATAAAAGAGACCCCAAAGGGCTCTCTTGCTGTTTTGCTGCTGTGTGAGAACACCAGCAGGAACAACACGTGTGGACCAGGACGCAGGTGCTCACGAGATACCAGGTCTGCCGGCACTGTGAGCTCGTGTTTCCCAGCCTCCAAAGCTGTGAGAAATAAATATTTGCTGCTTAAACCACCCTGAGTATGGTAATTTGTTATAGCGGCCTAAGCTGGCTCAGACACTTGCTTAAGGTTTATTTCCTTCCTCAGTATGTAAGAGAAATTAGTGTTTGTTTAGAAGGAAATCAGATGGGAAGAGGACAGTTTTTTCTTACAATCAAGGTAAACATCTAGTTTTCTGGGATGGAAAAAAGTGAAACATGAGAAGAAATAGAAATTGCTGATTCATGCTGACAACACAAGATTAAAAGTGGTAAGAAAAAATAGCAGGCGGAAGCCTGTGTTCAACTTTATTCCAAAAGTTGAACAAATGAAGCTTTACTGTGTTCTCTGCTGTTTTTGGTAAATGGGCACAAGTGATTCTGCACCAATTTGGTACCAGTAAGGCCAGGTACCCACAAAAAGTAAGACATTTTCCTTATTGTTACAATACTGATGTCTGTGTTTCGACTTTTGAGATGAGCCAAAGTGAGCGGAATGGGTCATTACCAGATTGAGACCTTTCTAAGAAAATTTAAAGGATCCAAAAGCCAAATATGCTAGTAATTTTGTAAAACTTTAAAAATAACCAGTACTTGCAAATCAGTATTCCAAATACAATGATTGTAGCATTAGCTAATCTGTAACAGAGTATATTGTTCCTGAATTTTAGAAGTGATAAAATTTTAAAAAAACAACTACTATTATACACGAACACACACACATTCTTTAGGTTTTAAAATGTCTCTTCACTCTTTCAAAAAAGCACCCAAACAAATCCCAGTTATTCCCTACTACCAAAAAGCAAAACAAACAAAAGTGTAGCATTTTACCATGGTTTCAAATACTTATATTTTACATTTCTATTCATGTAACAGTGCTTAAGTTGTAGGTATTTCAAGAGCATGAATTAAATCATTTTGGGAGACAGTACCTGAACTGGATTTAATTTTTAGTTCTTGACATAATTCTAAAATTACTACTTATAATAGGTTCTTCCAACACAAAGGAACATTCAGAACCTATGAGTATATTTTCCTCCAAGGAAAAACACCAAAGCTACCATTCTTTAGAGATATAACTAAATCAACGCACAAATTTAATAAAAAGGTAGGTGATATTTGTATCTGACCATTTTATAAAGGAGATGGGTAAGTTAGAAATCTCTAAAGAGAAATGTTCAGGTTCAAGGATCATCTGCCTATGTGTCTGCTGGATGCTCAGAGCACTGATGAGTTGATGACTTGGGTGTACATACTCTGAGACAGCAGCAATCGCAAATGTTTTGTATGCTACAGGCTTCTGACACAGATCACTGACATACCATGATGGTGGCACAGGAACCAAAGGAATTTGAAGGCAGGAGGTCAATAGATGAATGGATTCCTCTTAGTGGAGATAAGTAATTATTAAGTTCACTGAATGCTAACATAATCCTTTAAGTGATGGTCATAAATAATCATCATAAGCAGAGGATGTCTTTTTAGGTGATCCCTACCTCTAAGTTTCTTGCTTAAGATGCAACTAGCCCAGTTAATTAGAGGTATGAGAGAAAAGGGGTGATGGATGGTGACAGCATCAAGGAATTGGGAGAGGGGAAGAGGATAGGAGAAGAGCAAGGATTTTGACAAAAGACCCAATGACAGCTATGAGAGTGTGCAGGCAGTGGCCACTGTATGCAGCCTAGGATAGCTGCCCAGTGTGTATTTGTTGAGCTGAACTTGAAACAAGTCTTGAAAGTACTTCCCCCCTACCACACTCCTGATCCACTCACTCTCCCTGGCCTGACAGTCATGCACAAATATATTACTAGCAATGCTTTGCATCTAGAGATTAAAGGCCTTACACAATTGCTGTAAAAATAAGTCAAGCATTATTTTTGGATTAGATTAGATGAGAAGTTCTGAAGGGGAGACGTGGGCAATTCCTGTGATCAGTCCTGTGATCATTATGAGTACCCCTTCCCTCTCCCACATTGCCCTGCACACTGGGCTGCTACTGAGTCTTGTTCCCATCTATGTCCCTTCCCCATTCAAAATTCCTAAGGGGGCACTGTGCGTTCTTATTATTTACTTAAACTATCTTGGGTATTGCTTTTCATATTATTTTACTTCAAAGCATCCCAAGAGAGTGACTACACAAATAAAAACTGCTTTTGAAATCTGTATCTATACTGACATGGCTCTAAAGAGAGACTCAAATATATGTAGATATCAGCATATTTAGACATAGTTGCACCTGTAGGAGATAAGTTACACATGTTTAAATGTTAGAAACATGTTAAAAATGTTGTCTGCCATACATATAATATTGTTAGCTAAACAATATAATTCTTTCTAATCAAATAACCACTGTGAAACACCTGATTCACTTTGCACCTGACATCTGGGGCTTTAGCTTGTATTCCCACCCAGAGCCAAACATAAGCACAAAAGGAAAGGCAGAAACAGCTGTAAATTCTTGGGAGAAAACATTTGCCAAGTAACTATGCATTTAGGCTTCAGGGTAGGAAGGAAGTAAAACCATTAGCCTGTTCCTTTTCATGTATGGCAGCTGTCTTTGGGAAAAAAATACGCCCATGCTATTTTGTTACAGAAACTCCACAGTATTATTAAAAAGTGAGTTGTAGAGTTTAGGCCTGGCCAGATTTAGTGCTTTAGTGCAAACCTTTATAGAACTTGGCAGTAATTACTGCTTGGCTAGATTAAATTAGAAGTTCTCCTGTCTTTGCTGCACTCCCGACTCTTCCCTGAATAGTATTTGAAATAAAAAACAAATGGATTTCAGTGATATTGATTGAGCCTTCAAATGCTTTAGGTTTATTTACATAAAATTTAATGCAATGAAAGAAATTAAAGCGGTGATCAAAAAACTACCCAAGAAAAAATCCCCTGGGACAGATGTATTTACCTCAGAATTTTATCAGACATAGAGAGAAGAAATAATACCCATTCTACTTAAAGTTTTCCAACAAATAGAAGAGGAGAGAATACTCTCAAACTCATTCTAGGAAGTCAACATCACCCTAATACCAAAACCAGGTAAAGACCCCACCAAAAAAGAATATTACAGACCAGTATCCCTGATGAATGTAGATGGAGAAATACTCGATAAAATATTAGCAAACTGAATTCAAAAATATATCAAAAGGATCATACACCACGACAAAGTGCGATTCATCCCAGGGATCCAAGGATGGTACAACATTCGAAAATCCCTCAACATCATCCACCACATAAACAAAAAGAAAGACAAAAACCACACGATCATCTCCGTAGATGCTGAAAAAGCATTCGACAAAATTCAACATGCATTCATGATAAAAACTCTCAGCAAAATGGGTATAGAGGGCAAGTACCTCAACATAACAAAGGCCATATATGATAAACACCCAGTCAACATCATACTGAACAGCAAGAAGTGAAAAGCTTTTCCTCTGGGATCCTGAACAAGACAGGGATGCCCACTCTCCACACTGTTATTTAATATAGTACTGGAGGTCCTAGCCACAGCAATTAGACAAAACAAAGAAATAAGAGGAATCCAGATTGGTAAAGAAGAAGTTTAACTGTCACTATTTGCAGATGACATGATATTGTACATAAAAAACTCTAAAGTCTCCACTCCAAAACTACTAGAACTGATATTGGAATACAGCAAAGTTGCAGGATACAACTTTAACACACATAAATATGTGGCTTTCCTATACACTAACAATGAGCCAATAGAAAGAGAAATCAGAAAAGCAATTCCATTCACAATTGCATCAAAAAGAATAAAATACCTAGGAATAAACCTAACCAAAGAGGTGAAAGACCTAAATCCTGAAAACTGTAAGACACTCAAGAGAAATTAAAGAGTTCACCAACAAATGGAAACTCATCCCATGCTCTTGGCTAGGAAGAATTATCATCATCAAAATGGTCATCCTTCCTAAAGCAGTATGCAGATTTGATGCAATCCCTATCAACTTACCAACAACATTCTCCAACAAACTGGAACAAATAGTTCAAAAATTCATATGGAAACACCAAAGACCCAGAATAGCCAAAGCAATCCTGAGAAAGAAGAATAAAGTGGCAGGGATCTCACTCCCCAACTTCAAGCTCTAGTACAAAGCCGTAGTAATCAAGACAATATGGTACTGACACAAGAAAAAAGCCACAGACCAGTGGAACAGATTAGAGACTCCAGACATTAACCCAAACATATATGGTCAATTAATATTCAATAAAGGAGCCATGGACATACAATAGGGAAATGACAGTCTCTTCAACAGATGTTGCTGGCAGAACTGGACAGCTACATGTAAGAGAATGAAACTGGATCACTGTCTAACCCCATGCAAAAAAGTAAATTCAAAATGGATCAAAGACCTGAGTGTAAGTCATGAAACCATAAAACTCTTAAAAAAAAAACATCGGCAAAAATTTCTTCGACACGAACATTAGCAACATATTCATGAATATATCTCCCTGGGCAAGGAAAACAAGAGCAAAAATGAACAAGTGGGTCTATAGCAAGCTGAAAAGCTTCTGTATGGCAAAGGACACTATCAATAGAACAAAAAGGGACCCTACAGTATGGGAGAATATTTTCATAAATGACAGATCCAATAAAGGCTTGACATCCAAAATATATAAAGAGCTCACGCACCTCAACAAACAAAAAGCAAATAATCCACTTAAAAAATGGGCAGAGGAGCTGAACAGCCAGTTTTCCAAAGAAGAAATTCAGATGGCCAACAGACACATGAAAAGATGCTCCACATCACTAGTTATTAGAGAAATGCAAATTAAAACGATGATGAGATGTCACCTCACACCATTAAGGATGGCTACCATCCAAAAGACAAACAACAACAAATGTTGGTGAGGTTGTGGAGAATCAGGAACCCTCCTACACTGCTGGTGGAAATGTAAATTAGTTCAGCCATTGTGGAAAGCAATATGTAGGTTCCTCAAAATGCTCAAAATAGACTTACCATTTTACCCAGGAATTCAATTTCTAGGAATTTACCCTAAGGATGCAGCACTCCAGTTTGAAAAAGAGATGCACCCCTATGTTTATCGCAGCACTATTTACAATAGCCAAGAAATGGAAGCAACCTAAGTGTCCATCAGTAGATGAATGGATAAAGAAGATGTGGTACATATACACAATGGAATATTATTCAGCCATAAGAAGAAAACAAATCCTACAATTTGTAACAACGTGGATGGGGTAGAAGGTATTATGCTCAGTGAAATAAGCCAAATGGAGAAAGTCAAATACCAAATGATTTCCCTCATCTGTGTAGTATAAGAAAAAAAGACAAACTGAAGGAACAAAACAGCAGCAGACTCACAGAACCCAAGAATGGACTAACAGTTACCAAAGGGAAAGAGACTGGGGAGAATGGGAGGGTAGAGAGGGTTAAGAGTGGGGAAGAAGAAAGAGGGTATAATGATTAGCATGTATAATGTTTGGGGTGGGGAAAAGGGGAGGGCTTTGCAACACAGAGAAGACAAGTAGTGATTTGACAACATCTTACTATGCTGATGAACAGTGACTATAATGGGGTTTGTGGGGGGGGACTTGGGGGTAAGGTGGAGCCTAGTAAACATAATGTTCTTCATGTAACTGTAGATTAATGATAACAACATTAAAAAATTTAATGCAATGGAATTCTGGTAGGCAAGTGTCAGAGAAATAGATCTTATGTGGGTCTCAATAACCTTTGTCTGTATGTCTTTGTCTTGTGTAGTCTTGATGTTAGGTCCATGTTTGTATCTCTCCTAAAAACTTAGTTCTTTAAAGACAGGTTCTATGTCATTGCTTCCTTTGATTCAGTTATTTGTGTAATAAGATTCACTTATTTTGCTTATTGCGTAGGTTCTCAAAATATATTTGATAAATTAAGAGCTTCCTCATTAAAAAAATCAGTGATATCAGTACTTTCCATAAAATAAGTGTTTACTAATTTACTTATTTTCATCTTTAATGTTTTGGATGGATAGGTAATGGTGTTAATAAAATTTCTTTTATGAAAATACTACAAGAATAAAATGAGATGAGAATAAAACATTTACTGCAGCATTTCTGCTATAATGAGCCTGATGCCTGACATATTACTTGGGTGGTAGAATCTGTCATACAACAGAATTACTTAGTTATCAATGGTTTATAAAGTTATAAAGTTATCTTTAAAAGAATCTGTCTAAATGTTGGATTTTATTAGAACCTTAGAAATCTGGAAATAGCCCAGGAAGTTTGATTCAAAAAGTAATGTCAGATCTCCAGTAGCTGTAGAAAGCTTGCTTAGTAATATGAAACTGGTTTGGCAAGATAACTGACAATTAGGAACAAAAAGAAGACATAAAAGGAAGCAAATCAAAGACAAAGGGAACACGTAAAGAATTCAATATAGCTTCTCTAATCCTTCTTCAATTTTTTTGGAATTCTATAGAATGATATCAATGTAAATTAAAAAACATAGATACAACCTAATACTACACATTGTACAGTAACAGCTATAACCACATTTCAGATACATTAGTGTGTGTGTGTGTGTGTGTGTGTGTGTGTGTGTGTGACGGGTTTGGCATCCACCTTTCAGACTCTGAGGACCTCAGGAGAGAACTGGGCTGAGGTGGGTAAATAAGAACAGTGGGCAGGAAAAGAGGGATGAGGGGAAGGAAAGGTATAGATTTTTTGGGAGGAGAAATGGGAGAAGATGAGACTAATTGTGGGAACGCTTAGATAATAGGACCATTAAGATTAGTTTTGAGCTAGGAAGGTTTTATTTATATTTTTTATGACTTTGAAAAAATTCAACTATGCCTACTAGTACAAGAAAAACATGATTTACAATATGGCAATGACCAATATCTAGGCCGCTATAAAGATAGGGGTAATTTTTAAGTTTTTTTTCTTTATTTATTGAAATATAGCTGATACACAATATTTGCTTCAGGTGTACAACATAGTGATTCAACAATCACATGTATTATTAAATGCCCACCACGGTTAAGTGTAGGTAACCCAGTACTATACCGAGATATTACATTACTGGTTATATTTTCTCTACTGTACTTCCAGTCCTACAACCAATTTATTTTATAATTTGAAGTTTGTATTTCTTTACCTGTTTTACCCCTCCCCTACTTCTGTGGTAACCAACAGTCTATGGTCAGTATTTCTGACCACATATTTGTATCTTTAGATTCTGACAGTGGTAATTTTTGAAAATAGATTTTACAAAAGAATACAGGGAGAAGATGTGTAGATGAGCAAGTCACATGAAAACATCATTCTCCTCAACTAATTTACTAAAAGTCATTCTCTGATTAGGATGTTAACTTTATCAGATGATTTTGAAATAACCATCTCTCTTTAAAAGAAATTTCTAGTATTTGTAGAAAGTCAACACTTCTATAGATGCCATGGTCATTCTGCATTAAGAACCTACTAATGAAATCAGGTTGAAAGCCCTACCAAAACTATTAAAGCAGCAAAAGTGATCCAGCACAAGAGCATTTTAATTTCTGCAAAGTGCTATGATTCCTGAATCTAGGAAACATGATAACAGCAAGTCTGAAACATGAACTTTTATTGTCTGGAAACACTGTTGCTGTCGATTAAGAGCATTTCTTAATAAAATCCGGATATTTTTTAGTATTTAAACTTGTGTTTGACCCCCATCATTTTACAGAACCAGAAGAGCTGGAGTTACAGTGGGATTTTGATGATAACGTCTTTTCCTAACTGCTGCCAATATTTCTCAATGATGTGAATGTTTCTTTTCATGGAGATGCACAGTTCACAGAATAGCTCTTCTTTGATCCATAGCATCTACTGAAAGTGCTTTAATTGTTTCATTTTATTTTCCAGTCATGTGACAGTAATCATGAATGGGAAAACACAAAACAAAACCCAAACCCTTCTAGGCAAGAAAATTAAAGGAAACATTTTTAAACTGAAAGCTTTGAAAATTTAACAAAAATAGGCTGTACACTTCATAAAAAGGGGACCAGGCTTCATTGTTTTGCTTTCAGTCTGTGTCTGTACCTTCTACTGTGATTTTCACATTTCAAAATTTGCAAATACCTTAGTGCCAAAACAGAAAAATATTAATTGCACAATCATAAATAAAGCAGACACAGCCACTTTCAGAAAGCATGTATCTGCATGAAGCAACCCTCTGACGTCCCAAGATTAGCGATGGTGAGTTCTCCATTAATGAAGGTGGATATAGATATTAAGAGGACTCGGTTCAATTGGCCCATGAATAAGTTAACATGCTGCAAGGCTGTGGTGAACTCCGTTTGATACACGTCACTGCACACTTCCAAACTTGAGGGATTTCTCGAAAGTGCTGGAATAAAATATGGTCATAGAATTAATATGAGTTCAGATGTGAAGAAAGTAGCAAGAAACTTCAGAGCTGGGGAGGAAGAGCAGGGATAACCACCCAAATAAACAAACAGCCCCAGAGTGATAGCAGTGGTTCTAGTGACCTAAATGCCCCAGGACGGCAAAGTGCTATTATTGTGTAGCTATAGACTCCAAACTGGGGACAAACCTTAAATATCAATTTGCACCATGGTTCAATATGCATATTAATTCCAAAAATGGAACTGAGCTGGTGCTAGTAAAAAAAAAAAAAAAAAAAAAAAAAAATCAACTCAGCCCGGGGCATAAAGGTAATGCTTCCAGCAGGCAAATCCAATGAGATGAATTTCAACTGGAAGAATAGTAAATGTTAGAGTCGTACTAGGACATTATATTTTAAAATGCATGCATTTGTGTCCAGTGAGGTGGTGGGAAGTGGTTGTTGATAGATTATTTATGGGGAGGCAGCAGAGCACAGACCCAGATTCAAGCTCCTGCATCAAATTCTGGTCCCTAATGCTTGTTTACCTTATGCAGTCCCTATAATTTTTCTGTGTTTGTGAAATTCACATTATCTGTTTCAGTTCTACCACCTGTAAAATAAAGAGAATTTTAGAAATGTGCCCACCTTTTGGAGCTGTTGTGAAGATTAAATGAGCTAGCTTACAGAAATACCTTACAACAGAACCTATCATTATCTTGATAGGCTCAAAAAATGTAAAAGTGGTGTATCAAATGCTTCAGCTTACTAAAAGGCAATTACCACTCAATTAGGTATTTGTCCTTTAGGTTTCAACTTCAAATGGGATGCTTTATAAAAATATTGTTTAATAACAGATGACTCAACAACACTATAGATCCCTCCCTTCACCTTGACACTTCATTCTCCTGGTTTTCCTTCTACTTCTCAGACTGCAACATTTATGTCTCCTCTGCAGGACCATTCATGGCTAGCAGTGTCAGGGTTTCTTAAGGCTCCATCTTAGGGCTGCTCCTCTTCTCTTCACCCTCTCTCCAGGCAATCTCAGCCTCTCTTTCTATTTAGTTGACACACAGGTTAGTACTCCCATGCTACCCTTCTCTTCTGAGCTGACTGTTCACACATCAAACTGCTTATGAAATATTCACTCAGGTGTCTCAAAAACCTCCAGCTCAGTATGGGTAAAGCGGGAACCACAATCTTCTCCCAGGCCTTATGTTATGAGACAATGCACTCCAGCAAATACCTCTACTTTTCCTCCCGATGTTCAAGTTAGGAATATAAGTGTCATCCTTGATTCCTCCCCATATCCAGCCCATCACCAATTGTCATCAGCTGCACTGTCTGAGTATCTTTGGATTTCAACCTGTTTTCTCTGTCTCCAATTCAACCTTCATCTAAGCTACCTTGTCCTTTTCCTGGACTACTGTAATGGCTTCCAAACTAAACCTGCCACATTCGATCTCATTATTGCAGATCCATTCTCTACATTGTGGCCACATTGTCTTTTTAAAACACAAATCTCATCATGTCACTCTGTTTAAAACAATGTCTCCCATTGCTCTTAGAATAAAAACAAAAATTTTAACAAGGCCTGTTGGTCCCTGAATCATCTGAATCCTACTAACTTTCCAGACTTATCCTACACCAAGCTCTACTTTGTACACTGAGCTCCAGTTTGCTGGCCTTTCAGTTCTCCAAGTGTGCCACATGTCCTCCTATTACAGGGCCTTTGCACATGCTTTTTTCTCTGCTTGGAGAGCTCCTTCCACCTCCATTTACCCTGTTAACTGCTATGCCTCCTTCAGATTTTACTCTGTCATCATTTCCTCAGGAAGCCTGTCCTGATCCTATTACCTAGGTCAAATGCTTCTATTATACATGGCCGTAATACTTTTTACTATGTGCCACAGTGTTCATTACAGACTCAACTGCTATTTGCTTGTGTGATTATCTGAATGATGTCCCTGCCATCAGGGTCCCTGCTTGTTCACCACTATATTGCTAGTAGCCATAACACACATAGTAGATTTTTTTATGAATATTAACTGATTGAATGAACAAGAAAGTTAATAGGTTATGACTAGATAGGGAATGAGTGTGGAGCTATAAACCAATATTACCAAAGCATTTTTTTTAGGAATAGGGGTAGTTAAGAATTTAAAATGGACAAATAGTGTCTGGCTCCTGACTTTCCTAAGAAGGTAGCTGAGAAATGGTAAATTTGTGGCATTTAACAGAAGCAGAAGAATTTATTAAGGAGAATGAAGTCTAACTTGGAAGAAAGAAAATGTTTACTTTTATATATCTTTGTATGTAGCTACAAGTACCAGAAAATGACAACTACAAATTCTCTATTATTGTTCTATTACATTTATAGTAGTCAGAAGGTTGTCATGGTACATTTTAAATCAAGTTAGTGTTTAAGAATAAACTGAAATAAAAATTTAGTTATTTATATTTAAAATAAACTTATTCCTTATGTTATATATCTGTCAAATGGAGTGCAAATCTCTTGTATCTATTGACTCTGATGTTTAAAAAATCATCTAAAATGCTCTGTTTTATATAGCAACAAATAGTTCTTCTTTTTGCATGGTGATACATTAACAAATGGAGTCCCAGAGATGCTAAGCCCTGACACTCGTAATTATTGAAATGTTCTCATTCTAGACATTTACTTTGACATATTAATGAGTGCTATTTCACTATTTAATTGGAACCTTTTCTTCACTGAAATACTATAGATTGCTCTGTGAAGTGGCAGGTAACTGAGATGTACCAGTGATTCAATAACAACCAATTAACTGGTAATTAAATTTCTAATGCTGATCAATCACCCATTTTTGCAGAGAACCAGAACTAAGGAGGCTGCATAAAGGAGAAAAGACCAGCTTTAAATCGAAGGCCACCTCAATTATTCCATTATAGAGGTGGCTGCTCTTCTATGGTTGTTGTGTTCCTGTTTTTGCTTGTTCTTACTTTTTCTGTGTCTACAGGGCATTCTGGGAACTGTAAAGCCTCGAACTTTATCTGATGGTGGAATGATGGATTTGTTGAGATTTAAGTGTTGTTTTCTCTGTGTAGAGACAAGTCTTAGATTGTAAACTTGTATCAGCCTTCTGTCAACAAGAGGCCAGGAATTATATCATTCATCTTTTATCCCCACTGCTTGTATCATGCCCAGCACACAGCAGATGTTCAATAACAGCATGCTGAAAAATGAATGCATTTGCAAAGTAACCAGCGATTAGTCCATTTGCCTACCCTTGCTTCTTGGTCTACCTTGCTGATTGGGTATGTGGAGGAGAGATGATATGGATCTCAGAGCTGAAACAGGCTGCTCTTTTATACAGTGGGAGAGCAATATAACCAGGTTCAGCCTCCATGTGCCTGTTTGCCTGTTTCCTCACATGTAAGGCATGAATGTAATCTCTTTAATATTTCTATATACAGTGTAATATTTCTTATTTTATTTTATTATATGTATGTATACACACACACGTTTATTTATATCTCTGAGGCATCTCCTTCAGGAAATAGCAAGGTCTCTAAATGGTATCTCCTCAAGGACTGATAGGATTAATTTATTTCTCATTTACCCCAAAACAAAATTCCTAAGTACAGCAACATTACATAATGTTGGGGTAGGATCTACAGAAGTCTTTGATGAAAATTGTGCAATTTGGAACTTGAACACAAACATCATGTCAGATTCAAGTGCCATTTAAATTTTATATACAAGGAGATTCCAACCTTTTTTCTTGTTCATTTTCTCCATAGATGAGTTGTACAGGACAGGGGTGGGAGCTTTAGCTTTCTGGAAAAAGTAACATTTCTAGCATTCACTGCAGGAGAGGGGACAACTCCTGTCTCTTGCTCCTGAGAATCCTGATAAACTCAGTGATTGGAGGTCAGGTTTAGAGAGCTTCATGCTGTCTTTGAGGTTCAGCAGTAGAACTGTAACTATCACAGAGGCTTTTTTAAAGCTCTCAGCAGCAAAGCATTGTGCAAAGGTGAGTAAACCTTGTCTGATTCACTATATCCCTTAAATATAATGAGTGAATGTGTTGTTGCTCAATTGTGCAGGGAAGATGGGGTGGCTCTTTTCTACCCCTTTATACACATCCCCGGGTGTGGCATTTGGAGTGGAAATGGGTCCAACTGAAAGAGCAACTGCAGACTTAGCTGCCCAGGCCTCTTTGCCACTCTGCTACTCTCACAGTCAGGTCTTGTGCTTTGGGGCAAAACTGACCATGGCACATAGAAAGCAGTTCTCTGACACAATGATAGCTGCTTTGGGGCACCACAGAGTCTACAGAGAAGGTTTTACCCCAGCACCAGTTTGGGAACTGGACTAACACTTTCCCTTTAGTGACAAAGGGAGGAAGAAGGAAGGGAGGGAGGGAGGGAGGGAATCTATCTTTACTCTGAACCTACCTTGTGCCGGGCACCGAGTTCACATACAACAGACTCAAAGCAGCCATGTGAAGTTTTATGAAACACAGTTTTCAGGAGCAGGAGACTCAGAGCAGCCAAGGGTGCAGCCACAGCTCCAAGTTCACTGGCGTGTGCTTTAGAACTGGAACAGGGATTAATTAGAGTTTAGTTCCCTCCGATTCTCAAACTCACGAGTTCCTTTTGCTACTGTTTCACTATTCTGGGCAAAGTTCTGAGAATTGCACAATTACAAACATGGAAGGGCCTTTAGAAACATTTTTACTCTAGCTCCTTAGATTAAGTATGAGAAACTGAAAGTCACGGAAGTTGTAACTCTCAGAGCATTGTAATCATTCAAGAAAAGTTGTCATTTAGCATCTAAGAAACCTAAACTCTTCCAAGTAGTAAATGCAGATTCGCCCACCTCCTCAGAGAAAGGCTGGAATTAACCACTATTTTCTGAATAACAGCACAGAGATGGCCACTAGCATTTTGGGCTGTTCTAAGTTCAAATTAACCTCTCTGTTACAGTTTTGGTTAATGAACATTACCATGCTTTCATCTAGGTAAGTCTGAAATCTCTGTCCTCACCAGGGGCTCTTTCTCTAGCATTTCCCATATCCAACCGGTTGCTACATCCTGCTAAGCCCTGTCTGCAGCCCTCCAGCCACCCCTGCCCCCCTGCCCCAGGATAGGTGTTTCCTCACTGGCCTTCGTGTCTCCCACCTCATCTCTTGGAGAAGCTATGAGCTGTCACTATCTTCTTCAAAATCTTAGTTGCTTCGCAAGGCCTGTGGGAAAAGTCCAAACTCCTTAATATGACATCCAAACCTGCCTCCATGTATATTTTTTAGTCTTTTTCCCATTAGGGAGACAGGTTTGGTGGCTGTAAGTCCAGGGAGAGGAAATCCTGGGGCAAAATACCTCTAAAAACTGGAATTAGTCAAAGGGAGAAACAAAGTTTAAAATCCATTTATTGCTTACAAACTGCAGTCCGGGCCCTTCTCTCTTTCCTGCTCCAGCAGAAGTAAAAACGGCCCTCCCTGCTATCTCTCAGGTACAGATCACCCCTCCCATTGCCCAGGTAATTACCCGTTGATATGGAGATGAACTTCTCTCCACCCCTGAGGAATGATGCCAATGCACTAAAGCTATACTTCTTCCACCTCTGGATGCCTATTGATATGCAGATGTACTAAAGCCAGGTGAGATATTCTGGAAATATTACAATTTTACCCACAATGACCATCTAGGACATCACATGAATCTCAGAGTGGCTGTCCTGACCCAAGACCCTTCCCATTCTTGGATTCTCACATTTGCTTTGGCGGCAGATGCCCCACCTTCCACTAGTCACTGACACCTAATCGTTGCTCTGTAAACTTGAAGCCTGACTCTTATCTGAAGTATCTCCGCTGACAAAGCCTTCTGAATGACAGAAGTAGTGTATTTTATTGGGTGGGAGAAAAGAGACAGTGATGAAGAATACAATAGGTAACAACAATGGTTGTGTTGGTGTCCTGTGTCACCTGTGTTGTGTGAGTTTTGTATAAGAAGTGTGTTGTGCTTGTGTGGTGTTGGTTGTGTGTGTGTGTTATTTCCTTATTTGTATGTGTTTTGCATGTAGTTTTACATGTGCTGTGCGAGTTTTGTGTGTGTGATTGGGATTTGTGTCTGGTTGTTTTTGAGAGGTTATCTGTGTTTGGTTTTTGATTTATGTGTGTAATGAGAAATGTCTTGATTGTGGTGGTTGTGCTTTTTTTGGGTTATGTGTGTAATGTGAAGTGTGTTGACTGTGTGGTTGTGCTTGTTTAGCAATCCTCACTGTGTGTTCTAAGTGCGCTCTGTGAAAAGTGGTTCATGTTTATGTGAAGTTATGTACTTTGGTGTGTGTGGTGTGTGTTGATTCGTGCGAAGTGCTGTTTGTTTGCTGAGAGCTTGTGTGCATTCTCTGTTTTTGTTGTCATGGTGGCATAGTCAGGATTTGTTGTGTGTTGCTGTGTGTATTTTGTGTGTTAAATGTTGTTACGTTTACTATTGTGTGTGATGTGCTGTGTTTTCTGTGTTGTGTTGTTTTTGTGTTTTGTCTGTTGTGTGTTACATTTTTTTTGTGTCTGTGGTGTGTGTATGTTCTATATTGGGTCTGCTGGGTTCTGTGTTGTGGGTTTAGTGTGTTGTGTAGTGTGAATACGGCAGTGATTTGTAGTATTGTGTGATTGTGTGTGTATTCTGTTTCTTTCACACAGTGTGGTGTTTGGTGTGCATTATTGTGTGCTTGTGTTTTCTTTTACCTCTGAGTTTTGTGTGTTTTCTCTGTGTTGTGTGTTGCCTGTGCTGTGTGAGTTTTGTATGAGAATTGTGTGGTTAACATACTTTGTTGTTCATTTTTTATGTCGTTCTGTGTGTATTCTCTTCAGAGTGTTATGTGTAAAATGTGTGGTTGTGTTTCAATGTGTTGTGTGCATCTCTGTATGTCATATGTGCTGCATCTATTGGGTTACATGCTATGTTCATGGTTGTGTATGTTGTGTGTTTTGTGTGTGGCTCTCTTGGTTACGTGTAGTGTGTGATGTGTCTGTGCTTTTCACTGTGTGTTACATATTGTGCTTCTTGGTTGTGCTTTTGTTATGTGTATGCTTTCCTGAGTGTGGTGTTTGGTGTGTGGTCGGTTGTCTATTTTGCCTGTTGAGCTTGATATTACTTGTGTAGAACGTGTGTTGTGTGTGCATTTTGTGTGTATGTTGTGTGTTTTCCATGTGCTTGCTGGGTCTGACTTTGTGTGTGCTCTATGTGGTATGTGTCTGTTCATGTATTGTGCATAGTGTGTGAAATGTGTGTTGCACGTGTGCTGTTTTCATTGTTTTGTGGATTGTGTGTGGCTTGAGTGATTTTCTGTCTTTTGTGTGTGTTGCAGGTTGTGTATGTGTATGTGGTGTTTATTCTGTTCAGCTTTGCTGTGTTTGCTGTGAGAATTTTTGTGTTTTTAATATTCTTTATTGTGGTTGTTTGGTGTTGGTTGTGTGCAGCGTGTGCTGTGTGTATATGGTACTGAGTTTTATATTCATTGTGTGTTGCTGTGTGTCTTCAATGTGTTGTCACGTTGTGTGCGCTGTTGTTTTGTATTGTTTTTTCTGTGTTCCATGTATTTAGAAATGGAGTTGTTTACCCGTGGTTGTG
Organism: Manis javanica; assembly: GCF_040802235.1. NCBI lineage: Eukaryota > Metazoa > Chordata > Mammalia > Pholidota > Manidae > Manis > Manis javanica. The sequence goes on along the minus strand of NW_027332170.1, from coordinate 1,397,287 downwards.
TTTTGTGTGTGTTCTGTGTTTTCTGTATTGTGCACATTGGGTTTGTGTGTTTTGAGCTCTGTTGTGTCTGTTTGTTATGTGTTGTGTTAAATATTGCATTCTCTGTTGTGTGTGTGTGGTGTTTTGTGTATGGTGTGTGACTTTGGGGTCTGTGTGCTTAGTGTGTTGTACATATTTGCTGTGTACGTTTTATGCTGCATATGCTGTGCATGTGTGGTATGTGTGTTTTGCATGTGGTGTGTGATATTTCCTGTGCATACTATTTGACCTGTGACTGACATGTTTTATGTATTGTGCATGCATGTCATATGTTCTGTGTTGTACTGCCTGTATGTGGATACATGTTTCTAGGTGTGGTTGTGTGCCTTTTCTATATTGTTTGAAACGTGTGTTGTGTATCATTTCCTTGCTTGTGTGTGCTTTGCGTGTGGTTTTGTATGTGTTGAGTGAGTTTTTTGTGTGTGATCGTGATTTGTGTCTGGTTATTTTTGAGAGGTTGACTGTGTTTGGTTTTTGATTTAAGCATGTAACAAGAAATGTGTGGAATGTGGTTGGTTGTGCTTTTTTGATATATGTGTGTAATGTGAAGTGTGTTGACTCTGTATGGTTGTGCTTGTTTAGTAATCCTCATTGTGTGTTCTGAGTGTGCTCTGTGAAAATTGGTTCATGTTTATTATGTGCAGTTATGTGCTATGATGTACAGATTACTGTGAAGTGTTGTTTGTTAGCTGAGAGCTTGTGTGTATTCTATGTTTCTATTGTCATGGTGGTGTAGTCAGGATTTGTTGTTTGTCACTGTGTGTCATGTGAATTAAATGTTGTGACGTATATTTTTGTTTGTGATATTCTCCATTTTGTGTGTTGTGCATTATGTTTGTTTTTGTGTATGTGGTATGTGTATGTTCTATGTTGTGTCTGCTGGGTTCTGTGTTGTAGGTGTAGTGTGTTTGTGTAGTGTGAATATGACAGTGAGTGATTTGTTGTGCTGTGTGATAGTGTGTGTATTGTGTTTTGTGCTGTGTGGTGTGCATTATTGTGTGTTTGTGTATTCATTTATCTCTGAGTTTTGTGTGTTTTCTGTGTTGTGTGTTGCCTGTGTGGTGTGAGTTTTGTATGAGAAGTGTGTGGTTGACCTACTTTGTTGTTTGTTTTGTATGTTGTTCTGTGTGTGTTCTCTTTGGAGTGTTATGTGTGAAATATGTGGTTAGCTGTTGGGTGTGTTGTGTGGGTCTTTGTATGTTGTATGTGTTGCATCTATGGGTTGGATATTGTGTTTGTGATTGCATATGTTGTGTGTTTTGTGTGTGGCTCTCTTGGTTACATGTAGTATGTGATATGTCTGTGCTTTGCATTGTGTTATATGTGTTGTGCTCTCGGTTGTGTTGGTGTTCTGTGTATGCTTTCCTGAGTGTGGTGTATGGTGTGTGGTGGGTTGCCCTTTATTTTGTCTGTTGTGTGTGTTGTTACTTGTGTAGAACCTGTTTTCTTAGTTTGTGTGTATGCTGTGTGTTTTGCCATGTGATGGCTTGGCTTCTCTGTGTGTACAGTATGTGGTATGTGTCTGTTTTTGTGTTGTGCATAGTGTGTTGCATGTGTGCTGCTTTCATTGTGTTGTGGATTGTGTGATTTTCTATCTGTTGTGTGTGTGTTGCATGTGTTACTGTGCGTTGTGTGCTTGTGCATGGATTTGTTTTTGTGTATTTTCTGTTTCTATTGTAAAAAGTGTGGCATCTGTGACCTTGTGCATAACTCATTTTGAGTGTTGTGTGTGAATTTGAAAGATTTGCTGATTTGGGATATGTTGTGTAGGGATTGTGTATATATGTGTGCTTGCTGTGATGTTTGCTTTCCGTGTTTGACCAATATTGTGTTATGTGTGTAGTGTGTATTCTGTAGATTTATGCTGTTTTTGCTGTGTGAGAACTTGTGTGTTTTGAGTGTACTTTGTTGTCATTGTGTTGTGTGCAGTGTTTGCAGTGTGTGCTGTGTGCACATGGCACTGAGTTGTATGTTTGTTGTGTGATGCTGTGTGTCTTCACTGTGTTGTCATGTTGTGTATGCTGTTATTGGTTTGTGTGGTTTCTTCTCTGTTCCATGTGTTTAGAAATGGGTTTGTTTACATATGGTTGTGTTTCATGTGAGTTGTGTGTTGTCTGCATTGTGCATGTTGGTTTGGTGGTCTGAGATCTGTTGTGTTTGTCTGTTATTTGTTGTGTTAAATATTGTGTTTCTGTTGTGTGTGTTGTGTGTTTGGTGTATGGTGTGTGAGTTTTGTGGTCTGTGTGTTTAGTGTGTTGTACATATATGCTGTGTATGTTTTAGGTTGCATATGCTGGGCATATGTGGTATGTCTGTGTTGAATGTGGTGTGTTATATTTGTTGTGCATACTGTGTGACCTGTGACCGATATATTTGATTGTGTTGTGCTTGAGTATTGCATGTTCTGTGTTGTACTGCCTGTATGTGGATATGTGTTTCTATGCATGGTAGTGTGTCTTTTCCATAGTGTGGGGTATGTGTGTTTCCTGTGTCATTTCCTTGTTTGTGTGTGCTTTACATGTAGTTTTGTATGTGTTGTGTGAGTTTTGTGTGTGTGATGAGATTTTTATCTGGTTAGTTTTGAGAGTTTGTCTCTGTTGGGCTTTTGATTTATGTGTGTAATGACAAATGTGTTGACTATGGGTGGTTGTGCTTTTTTGGGTTATGTGTGTAATGTGAACTGTGTTGACTCTGTGGTTGTGCTTGTTTAGTGATCCTCACTGTGTGTTCTGGGTGTACTCTGTGAAAAGTGGTTCATGTATATTATGTGCAGTTATGTGCTATGATGTGTGTGGTGTGTGTTGATTATTGTGAAGAACTGTATTGCTGAGAGTTTATGTGCATTCTGTTTTTGGTTGTCATGGTGGCCAAGTCAGGATTTGTTGTGTGTCACTGTGTGTGTTGTATGTTAAATGTTGTGATGTCTCCTTTTGTGTCTGATGTGTTGTGTTGTTTTCTGTATTTTCTCTGTTCTGTGTTACGTGTTTGCTTCTGTGTGTGTGATAAGTGTATGTTCTATGTTGTATCTAATGGGTTTTTCATTGTGGGTGTAGTTGTTTGTGTAGAGTGAACAAGGCAGTGTGTGATTTGTGCTATTGTGTGATAGTGTGTGTATTCTCTTTTGTGCTGTGTGGTGTGGATTATTGTGTGCTTGTGCTTTCCTTATTCTCTGGTTTTTGTGTGTTTTCTCTGATTTCTGTGTTGGCTGTGTTGTGTTAGTTTTGTATGAGAAGTTTGTGGTTAACTTCCTTTGTTGTTCATTTTGTATGTTGTTCATGTGTGTTCTCTTTCGAGTGTTATGTGTGAAACATGGTTGTGTGTTAGGATATGTTGTGTAGGGATTGTGGTTATATCTGTGCTTGCTGTAATGTTTGCTTTCTGTGTTTGTCTAATATTGTTGTATTAGTGTATTGTATACTTTTCGGTTATGCTCTGTTTGCTGTGTCAGAATTTGTGTGTTTTGAAAGTTCGTTGCTGTGGTTGTGTTGTTTTGGTTGTGTGCTGTGTGCATTTGGCACTGAGTTTTATGTTTGTGCTGTGATGCTGTGTGTTTTCACTCTGTTGTCATGTTGTGTATGCTGTTACTGTTTTGTATTGTTTTTCCCTGTATTGTACCATGTTTAGAAATGGGGTTGTTTATCCATTGTTGTGTTTTGTGTGTGTTGTGTGTTGTCTGTGTTGTGCATATTGGGTTGGTGGTCTGAGCTCTGTTGTGTCTGTTATGTGTTGTGTTAAATATTGTGTTCTGTGTTGTGTGTGTTGTGTGTGTGTGGTGCGTGAGTTTTGTGGTCTGTGTGTTTAGTGCATTGTACATATTTGCTGTGCATGTTTTATGTTGCATATGCTGTGCATATGTGCTATGTGTGTGTTTCATGTGGTGTGTGATATTTGTTTTGCATACTGTGTGACCTGTGACTGATATATTTGTGTGTTGTGCATGAGTGTTGTACTTTCTGCATTGTACTGACTTCATGTGGATATGTTTTCTATGAGTGGTTGTGTGTCTTTTCCACAGTGTAGGATATGTGGGTTTCCTATGTCATTTCCTTCCTTCTGTGTGCTTTGCATGTGGTTTTGTATGTGCTGTGTGAGTTTTGTGTGTGTGACGTGATTTTTGTCTGCTTGTTTTTGAGAGTTTTTCTCTGTTGGGTTTTGATTTATGTTTGTAATGAGAAATGTGTTGACTATGGGTGGTTGTGCTTTTTCAGGTTATGTGTGTAATGTGAAGTGTGTTGACACTGTGGTTGTGCTTGTTTGGTGATCCTCACTGTGTGTTCTGAGTGTACTCTGCAAAAAGTGGCTTATGGATATTATGTGCAGTTATGTGCTGTGAAGTGTGTGGTGTGTCTTGATTAGTGTGAACAGTTGTTTGCTGAAAGGTTGCATGCATTCTCTGTTTTTTGTGGTCATGGTGTTCCAGTCAGGATTTGTTCTGTGTCGCTGCATGTTTTTTGTGCTAAATGTGATGTTTGCTTTTGTGTTTGAAGTGTTGTGTTGTTTCAGAGTTTTCTCTGTTGTGGTTTATGTGTTGGTTTTTGTTTGTGTGGTGTGTATATGCTCTATGCTGCATGTGATGGGTTCTCTGTTGTGGGTTTAGTGTGTTGTTTGAGTAGTGTGAATATGGCAGTGAATGATTTGTAGTGTGTGATTGTGTGTGTATTGTGTTTTGCACTGAGTGGTGTGTGTGCTTGTGTTTTCTTTTATCCCTGGGTTTTGTGTGTTTTCCCTGTGTTGTGTGTTGCCTGTGTTGTGAGAGTTTTATATGAGAAGTGTGTGGTTAACATGCTTTGTTGTTTGTTTTGTATGTTGTTCTCTATGTGTTCTCTTTGGAGTTTTATGTGTGAAATATGTGGTTGTGTGTTGTGTGTATGGCGTGGGTCTTTATATGTCATATATGTTGCAACTATTGGGTTGCATTTTGTGTTTGAGGTTCTATATGATGTGTGTTTTGTGTGTGGCCCTCTTGGTCACATGTAGTGTGTGATGTGCCCATTCTTTGCATTGTGTGTTATGTACTCTGCTCTCCATTGTGTTGGTGTTCTGCATATTCTTTTCTGAGTGTGGTGTATGGTGTGTGGTGGGTTTTCTGTTTATTTTGACTTTTGTGCATGGATACTTGTGTTGAACCTGTTTTGTGTGTGTGTATTGTGTTTTCCATGTGCTGGCTGAGTCAGGCTTTGTGTGTGGTCTGTTGTGGTATGTGTCTGTTGTATTCTGCCCAGTGAATGAAATGTATGTTCCGTGTGTACTGCTTTCATTGTACTGTGGATTGTGTGTGATGAGTGATTTTCTATCTCTTGTGTGTGTTTTGCATGTGGTACTGTGCTTGTGTTTGGATTTGGTTGTATTTTGTGTCTGTTGTGAAATGTGCGGCATCTGTGTTATTGTGTACTATTCTCTGTGTATTGTGTATGGATTTGAATGATTTTCTGTTTTGGGATATGTTGTGTAGGGATTGCTTCTATGTGTCTTTGCTGTGATGTTTGCTTTCTGTGTATGCCCAATATTGTGTTATGTGTGTGTTGTATTCTTTTTGAGTGTGCTGTGTATGGATTATTGTCTAGCCCCATACAAAAAAGTAAACTCAAAATGGATCAAAGGCCTGAATGTAAGTCATGAAACCATAATACTCTTTGAAGAAAATATAGGCAAAACTCTCTTGGGTATAAATATGAGCAAGTTTTTCCCAAAAACATCTCATCGGGCAAGGGAAATAAAATAAAAAACGAACAAATGAGACTACATCATGCTAAAAAACTTCTGTCAGCAAAGGACACTGTCAGCAGAACAAAAGGCATCCTACAGTTTGGGAGAATATATTTGTAAATGACAGATCTGACAAGGGGTTAACATCCAAAATAAATAAAGGACTCGCATGCCTGAACACGCAAAAATCAACTAACCTGACAAAAATAATTGGTGAAGGATATGAACAGACAATTCTCCAAAAAAGAAATTCAGCTGGCTAAAGGTACATTAATTTATATAATGAAAATTAAAACCACAGTGAGATATCACCTCATGCCACTTAGGATGGCCAACACAGAAAAGAATAGGAACAACAATGCTAGCGAGAATGTGGAGAAAGGGGGACCCTCCTACACTGCTGGTGGGAATGTAAATTAGTTAACCCGTGGTGGAAAGCATTATGGAGGTTCCTGAAAAACTACAAATAGAAATACTATTTGACCCAGGAATTCCACTCCTGAGAATTTCCCAAAGAAAACAACTTCTCAGATTCAAAAAGACATATGCATCCCTAAGTTTATTGCAGCACAATGTTTATCGCAGCACTATTTACAATAGCCAAGGAATGGAAGCAACTTAAGTGTCCTTCAGTAGATGAATGGATAAAGAAGATGTGTTAAAATACACAATGGAGTATTATTCAGCCATAAGAAGGAAACAAATCATATCATTTGCAACAACATGGATGGAGCTCGAGGGTATTATGCTCAGTGAAATAAGCCAGGCGGAGGAAGACAAGTACCAAATGATTTCACTAATCTGTGTAGTATAAGAAAAAAGCAAAAACTGAAGTAACGAAACAGCAGCAGACTCACAGAACCCAAGAATGGACTAACAACAGTTGCCAATGGGAAAGCAACTGGGCATTGGGTGCAAAGGGAGGGAGAAGGGGTATAAGGGCACTGGGTGCGAAGGGAGGGAGAAGGGGTGTAAGGGCATTATGACTAGCACACATAATGTACATGGGCTTGGGGTAGGCAGTATAGAGCAGAGAAGACAATAGTGACTCTATAGCATCTTACCACACTGATGGATAATGAATGTAATGGAGTAGGGTGGGGAATTGATAATGGGGGGAATCTAGTAATCACAGTGTTGCTCATGGAGTTGTGTATTAATGTCACACACACAAAAGAACAATGCAAAACAGAAGGAACAAAACAGCAGTAGACTCACAGACATGGAGAAGAAACCAGTGGTTACAAAGGTGGAGTGGGAGATGGTGGTTAAGGGACACAGTAATTCAGAATAACAACATAAAGTAGATCACGGTTTGGTAGCACAGAGAATACAATTAACAATTCTGTAACATCTGACTATGTTGACAGATAGTGACCACACTAGAGGGGGTGAGGATTTAATAATATGGGTAACTGTTGAACCACTGTGTTGTACATTTGAAACCAACATAAGATCATATATTAATGATATTTTAATTTTTAAAAAAAGATCAATAAACACTAAAATATAAATTTTCAAAACCTGCAAGGCATGTACACTGGAACCTATAAAATATTGTTGAAAGAAATTGAAAACCTAAATATGGAAACACATTCCATGTTTATGGATCAGCGGGCTAAACACTGATAAAATGGAAATATACCTTGAATTGATTTAAAAATTCAACCTAATTCTCTTCCAAATTCCAGCTGGAGTTTTTGCAGAAATTTCTTACATAAGTGATTCCTGAATTTCATATGGAAATGTAGGGGGCACAGAATAGCCAAAACTAACTTGAAAGGGATAAACAAAATAGAAGTATTTTGTTATTTAGTTTCTTTCTAATTTCAAATCTTCTTATAAAACTCCAGTAAGCAAAACAGTGTAGTATTGGCATATAGACAGATACATAGATCAATGGAATAGAATTAAGTGCCTATGGTCAATTGATTTTTCACAAAAGTATCAGGAAAATTTAATGGTGGAAAAAATAGTTTCATCCCAGACCCACATGACACCCTTTCATATCAAACAGTATTAGGGCCTCAGAATTTGTGCCAAGTGCAGGATAAACACTCTCCAGTAGCCTAAAAGGCCCAAAACCTATACCAGCTCAGCCTGTGTCTAAGAACAGAGCACAGAGCGCTCCACAACGTTGGGAGGGGCCTGCACCTCCCCTGGAGGAATGTGAAGTTGCTGTGTTATTTTCTTGACTACAACTGGGAGGGCTTTCAAGAAAGAGAGTTGGGTGCCTGCATCACCACCCTCTCATCCTTCTCTGATGTACCATCTGTCGCTTCCAGAGCTGATGGCAGCTTCCCGGTTGCTGCCCTGAGCACCTCCTCTGCTACATCCTTTACCCATCCTACAGTGCCTTGCACTGCAAAAACTCTCTTACTTTCTCTTCAGTACCTCACAGCTGGTGTTCTCACGCTGCCTCTTACGCTTCTCACAGGAGCACATCCTCCTCCTTCATGGCCTTTACCTCTCCTTGCAAAGCTTTGCTGCATTGCATTCTCACTTTTCAACAAATTTTTTTCTTCTTCCACAAAACCTCACAGTTTACATTCCTGTACTACCTCTTCTTGTGCTCCTTGCAGAGTTTGTCCTTTGTTCTGTTAATAATGTCTTCAACAGTGTAAATGGTTGGTAAATTATAGTGAAATACAATTAATGATTTAAAATGGATTTTACTTTTGATATCAAATCTAAAAACTCTTTGCTTAAATCAAGGCAACACAGATATTTTCTGATCTTTCATCCAGAGATCTTATGATTTTACATTTAGGACTATAAACAATTTTGAATCAATTTTTAACAGCGTTACTGAGTTTCTCATTGATATACAAAAGAACTGAACATATAGTATATCCTTTTTTATTGAAGTATCATTGATATACAATATTCTATTCATTTCAAATATACAACACAGTGGTTCAACAGTTACATATATTATTAAATACTTACCTCTAGTGTAAAAGAACCAAACATATCTAATGGGTATAATTTAATGAGATTGGAATATGTAATCCCTGTGATACCATCAGCACAACCAAGGTAAAATACATATCTAACATCTCCCCCAGTGTTTCCTTGTGTCCCTTGTGTGTGGGGGTGGGGTGGGTTGGGGATCAGTGCTAAGAAAACTTCGCGTGAGATCCATTTTTTAACAAATTTTTCAGTACACAAAACTTTATTTCTCACTATAGGTGCTATGTTGTACGGCATATCTCTGGAACTTACTCATTCAGCATAACTGAAACTCTATGTTCAGTGAATACAAACTCTCCATTTTCCCCACCCCCATGCAACCGCTATTGTATTCTCTGCTTCTATGTGTTTCATTATTTTAGGTAATTCATTTCATGTAGAAGGTCTTCTGCAGTGTTTTTCTTACTGTTACTGGCTTATTTCACTGAGCATAATGTTCTAAAGGTTTATTCATGTGGTAACATGACAGAATTTCCTTCCTTCTAAGGCAAAATATTCCACTGTATGTATATAGCACATTTTTACCCATCCTTTTGTTGGTTAATCTGTCAGGTTAATTTTTGCATAAGGTAGTAATTACAGAACAGAATTTTTTGCACATTTGTCCAATTGACTCGGTGCCATTTTTTGCAAAAGATATATATTCTACTGTGAATTATCTTTTTATTTTTTCAAATGTCATGTGACTGTATTTTTATAAATTTATTTCTGGGATATCTTTTCCTTTCCATTGACCTATGTATCCATGCTTTTGTAAATATCATCCTATATTGATTACTGTAGGATTATAGGCAGTCTTGAAATCAGTGTGAGTTATACAACATGATTTGTTTCAAAATTATTTAGGCTGTTCTGATTCCTTTGGCTTTCCATGTGAACTTTAGAATAAACTCATCAACATCTGCAAGGAAAAGAGCTTTCTGGGACTTTTATTGGAATTTCATTAAATCTAAAGAGCTAATTGGGACAACCGACATCCTAACAATGCTGAATCTTCCAAAGTATGGGAATCGTATGTATCTTCATTTATTTAGGTCTTTGATTTCTTTCAGTGGTGTTTTGTAGTTGTCAGTATACAAACACTGTATATATTGAATGTATATTAGATTTATACCTATGTATTTCATTTTTGTGCTATTGTAAGTGGGATTTTAAAAGAATTTGTGCATTCCTTGTCAATAGAAATATAGTTAATTTTTGTACACTGACTTTGTATCTTACAAACTTGCTAAAGTCATACATTATATCTAGAATCTTTTTGTGTAGATTCTTTGCTATTGTCTTCATAAATAAATGATGTAGTCTGAAAGTATAGTTAGTTTTATTTCTTCTCTTTCAATCTCTATGCCTTTTATTTCTAATTCTCCATTACTGCATTGATTGGGACTTCCAGTACTTTTCTGAGGAGTCATTGTGAGAGAGGATTTCTTTGCTTTGTTTTTCATCTCGCAGGGAAAGTACTAAATCTCTAAGCACTAAGGATGATATTAACTGTCAGGTTTTTGTTGATCCCATTTATTTTGTTGAGGCTGCTTCCTTCTATTCCTAGTTTTCTGGGAGACTTAAAAAGTCATGTGTAGATGCTTACAACGTACATATATACAATAGAATACCATCTAGCCACAAAAAAGAAATTCTGCCATTTTCCACAATATTGTAGGAACTAGAGTGTATTATGCTAAGTGAAACAAGCCAGGCAGACAAAGGCAAATACCATATGATTTCACTTATTTGTGGAACCTAAAGAGAACAAAATGAACAAAGCAGCAATATATTTATAGACACTGAGAAGTGACTGGTGGTTACCATGGGAGAGGGGTTGTGACAGAGTGGGTAGGGGGAGGGAGATCAAAAGGCACAAAAATTCTCAATTATATTATAATTTAAGTTGGTCACGGGGGTACTAGAATGGAATGGAGAATATAGTCAATGATTCTGTAATATCCTCCTAAATTAACAGATAATAACTGCACTATTCGGGGTGAGGGTTTAATAATATGGGTAACTGGTGAACCACTGTGTTGTATACTTGAAAGCAACATAAGAAAATACTTCAAGACAAAAACAAATGCTTTCTCTGCATTTATTTAAATGAACATATTTTTTCCTACTTTATCTATTAATCTGGTGAATTACTTTGATTTTCAAAGGTTGAACCAGCCTTTTCTTTATTAGAATAAATGATTACCTCCTTGGTCATGATGTACTATGCATTTTATGTATTTCTAGCTTTGGTTGCATAATATTTTATGTAGATTTTAGCATCTATGCTCTCGGTTTCCAGTTTCTTTTTCTTGTAATATCTTTGATTTCATATTATTAATGCTTAATTGGGGAAGAAAGTGTTCCCTCTATACTCTCGAGACTGAGTATCATTCGTATTATTTCTTCAGTAATTAAGTATATGGGAGAGTACATCTCTGAGACCATCTGGGACTGGTGTGTTCTTTTTTGGAGCATTTAAAGAATAAACACAAAATTTTAAATAGACATAAGATTGCTATGTTTATCTATTTCTCTTTGGGTGAGTTTTTGTAGGCTGTCATTCATGTTACTAGTATATTTCATCTAAGTTTCATTTCTGAGCATCACAACTTTTTTCTAGTATTCCTTTATCCTCTTACCATCTGTGTGGCCTTTAGTGACATTCCCATATTGTATTCCTGATATTGCTAATTTTCCTGCTTTTTTCTTGGTAGTCTAGTTAGAGGCTTATCAATTTTATTGACCTTTTAAGACGCAACTTTTATTTCACTTATTTTCTCTTCCAATTTCAATGACTTATCTTTATGTTTTTCTTCTGCTTGTGTTGGGTTTATTTTGAACCTCTTAAGTTGAAGCTTAGATTATTTATTTTAGACTATTACTCTTTTCTAATGTAAGAATTTAACAATATAAGGTTCTCTGTAAGCATTGATTTAGTTTCAGCCCACAAATTTAATCTGTGGTATTTTATCTTCATTCAATTCAAAAGCTTTTGAAATTTTTGTACAGATTTCTTCTTTGATCAGTTTCCAAATATTTAGAATTTTCCAGTAATCTTACTGTTATTGATTTCTGGTTCAATTCCACTGTGACCTAAGAACACAGTTTATATGAGTGATAATTTTACATTCATTGAGGCTTGTTTATGAAACAAGATGTGGTCTACAATAGTGTATGTCATCCCATGTGTACATGAAAAAAATGTATTCTGCTTTTATTAGGTGCAGTGTTTTGTAAATATAAACCAAGTCCTGGTGTTTGATAGTGTTGGTCAGGTCTTCTACATCCTTACTGATTTCATGTTTACTTGTTGTACCAGCCACTGGGAAAGAATTGTTGAGGCCTCTGACTATAATTGTAGATTTATGTACTATTTTCAGTTATAGTAATTTATGACTCTGCCTATTGGATTTTAACTTCTGATGGACATATTATTTATTTTATATGTATTTTCATGCTGTTTTTCCATCTCTATGACTAATTTATACTACGATCAAGATTTTGTGCCTTGATCAGATTAAAGATGATGGATTAGGAAGGCAAGATGGAAACCAAAAAGAACACAGAAAAATAGGAAAATCCAGCAAATGCAAGTAGACTGAAAATGACCTAAGACTGCAGAACAGACCCCCTGCACCTGAGGATGAGGAGAGGACCACACAGAGAAGGGTGAGGAGCAAAGCCAAGATCAAGTGAGACCCAAGCCCTTCCGCCACACCAGGCAACAGGTAGGGGAAAGGGGAACAGAGTGTGAGGGGATAGAAGCCCAAGAGTGCTGCACACCGGGCCCTGGAGATCTTCTCTGGGAGCATGAGCCCATGTTACATTCAGTTCTGGTGATTATTGTGGCTGGACACCGGGAGCAGGTGTCGCACACTGGGAGGCCAATACTCCAGCCAGTGTGGAGGGCAGCCACGCTTCCCCAGTCCTGAGATCCAAAGAAGAGGCAGCAGTGTGAAAGACTTGCCAGCAGTGGAAGAGGAGCCAGAGGTGTTGGGTGTTGGATGAAATTCTCTGCTCAGAATGAAGCACAGGTAGAGGGTACCTCTCAGGCCTTCCTTACCCCAAAAGATCATGAACTCTCAGGAGCTCCAGATGCTCCATCACCCTTGCTGGCAACACAGCCATGAGGCACCTCCCTGCATGCTGCTGGGAATCAACCCACTTGGCCCAGAAGCAGCATCCAACTTTGCTGCCTGGCAGATAAAGGAAGACACCCCAAGCTTGTTTACCTTCATTTAATCCCAACAAGTAAGGTGTCTGGAGGAGCCAGCCCAGAGAGCTCCATCTTCCCTGCAGGTATCCAAACCTGGTGCTGTGGGTCTAGCTGGGGCACATTGGTCATACTACTGCATTAACCTTGCAGCCCTGCCATTGATGCAGGCCAGGCAGAGGGTGGCCCCACACACAGTGAGCACAAGGGAGATTCCTGAGCTCATCACAAAGGCAGCAGCTCATGAAAACTGCCCACCTAGACTTAGACCACTACAGAAGACAGACAGAAAGGCGCCCCATCCACAGCACACCAACAACTGGAGCCCCATAAAACAGAACCAGACACTACAGAGTAAAGAATCTTGAGCTTCTGGGCAAAATAACACACGTTCTTCATAAAGCTATTTATCTTTAGACTAGAAAGCATAATAAACATATCTAATACAAAGAAAGAAACATTGAATCCCTGACAAGATGAGCATGCATAGGAGTTTGATCCAATCAAAACTACAACTCAGAACCCCAGAAGGAGGGCTAAATGAAACAGAGATCATGTCTTCTTCATAAAGACTTCAAAATAGAAGTCATAAACATTTTCAAAGATTTACAGAAAAGTATTCAAGATCTTGGAGAGGGCTTCAACAAAGAGATAGAAAACCTAAAATGAACCACTCAGTGTTGAATAATACAGTATCTGAGGTGAAGCATTCCATGGAGGGATTTAAAAGTAGATTAGATCATATGGAGGAGACGCTAAATGAAGTAGAAATTAGAGAACAGGAAGACAAAGAATCTGAGGAACAAAGAAAAACAGATCTGTAGAAATGAAAGAATGAAAAGAGAGCTATGTGACTAATATAAATGAAAAAATACTTGCATGATGGGGGTACCAGATGAAGAGAAAGACAAAGAGATAGACAATCTCTTGATGGAAATAATTGCTGTAAACTTCCCAAATCTAGAGAAGGAAATAGACAATCAGGTCATGGGAGTACAGAAATCCCATAACAAAAGGAAACCTGGCAAGACAACACCAAGACATATAATTAAAATAGCAAAAATCAAGGATAAGGAGACAATGTTTAAAACCGCCAGAGAGAGAAAAAAAATATTATTATAAAGGAAATACCATCAAGCTATCAGCAGGCTTTTTAAACATAAACCCTTCAGGCCCAAAGGGAGGGGCATAATACATTTAATACACTGAAACAGGAAGACATCCAACTAAGAATCCTCTATGCATTATCATTTAAATTTGAAGCAGGGATAAAACAATTTGCAGATAAAGAAAAGTTGAAGAAATTCACCACCATTAAGCCAGCCTTACATGAGACATGAAAAGGATTGCTATGGATGGAAATGACCCTAAGACTAACTCTTAGTTTTCTCCAGTGAAAATAAACCCACAGTGTAGGTAGTACACCAACGAATTACCAAGCAAGTTTGAAATTAAAGCAAAACAAAAGAAGAAAAATCAACTATACACAAAATCGGTCAAGGGATACACAAAACGACCAGAGCATGACATCTAATACAAAAAAATGAGGAGGAGGAAGACGAAAGAGAAAAAAGTACCTTTAGATTCTGTTTGAAATAGAGTAATCAGCAATTTAAGATAGACTGTTATGTAGTAAAGAGGTTATCCTTGAATCTCTGGTAACCACAAACCTAGAGCTTACAATAAATACACACAAAAAAATGAATAAATATTAAAAAGAGAGGAAATTCAGTTATAATACTACAGAAAACCATCAATAGATCAAACAGAAGAAAATAATTAATAAAACGGCAATAAGTACATATCTATCAATAATCACCTTAAATGTAAATGGACTGAATGCACCAATCGAAAGACATAGTGTGGCAGAATGGGTAGAGAAACAAGACCTATCTATATGCTGCTTACAAGAGATCCATTTCAGACCTAAAGACATACATAGACTAGAAGTGCAGGGATGGGAAGATATATTGACATTTCATGCAAATAACAGGGAGAAAAAACAGGAGTTGCAGTACTTATATCAGAAAAATAGATTTCAAAACAAAGAAAGTAAAAAGAGAGAAAGAAGGACACTGCAGAGTGATAAAGGGGATGGTCCAATGAGAGGATATAACCATTATAAATATCTTTGCACCCAACACATGAGCACCTAAATATGCAAAAGAAATACTAGCAGAACTAAAGGAGTAAATAGATTATAACATACATTTTAGGAGATTTTAACACACCACTCACAGATCAACCAGACAGCAAAATTAAGGAAACTGAGGCACTGAATAATACACTAAATCAAATGGACTTAACAGATATCTACAGGACACTCAATCCAAAAACAGTGGATACACATTTTTCTAAAGTGTACATAGAATATTCTCCAGAATAGATCACATATGAGACCACAAGAAGAGCTTCAATAAATTAAAAAAGATTGAAATTGTATCAAGAAGCTTCTCAGACAACAAGAGTATGAAAATAGAAATAAATTGCACAAAAGAGACTTACAGACACCGGAGTCTAAATATACTTCTAAATAGTCAATGGATCAATGAACAAATTAAAATAGAAATCAAGCAATACATGGAGACCAATGAAAACAAAAATACAACAGTCCAAAATACATGGGATGTGGCAAAGGCAGTTCTAAGAGGAAAGTACATAGCAATACAGGCTTAGCTCAAGAAACAAGAACAATCCCAAATATACAGTCTAAAATCAAATCATAATTAAGAAACTAGTAAAAGATGAACAAGTGAAACCCAAAGTCAGTAGAAGGAGGGACATAAAAAAGATCAAGCAAAAATAAATACATAGAGAAAAATAAAACAATACCAAAAAAATCAATGAAACCAAGAGCTTGCTCTTTGAGAAGATAAACAAAATAGATAAATTACTAGCCACACTTATCAAGACAAAGAGGGTGTATGCAAATAAAAAGAATCAGAAATAAAGTAGGAATAATCACAATGGATACTGCAGAAATACAATGAATTATTAGAGAACACTATGAAAAATTATATGCCAATAAATTAGACAATGTAGAAAAAAATGGACAAATTCCTAGAAAAATACAACCTTCCAAGACTGACCCAGGGAGAAACAGAAAATCTGAAGAGACCAATTAGCAGCAATTAAATCAAATTCATAATCAGAAAATGCCTCAAAACAAAACGCCAGGTACAGATGGCTTCAGAGCCAAAGGCTCCCAAACATTTAAAGAAGCACTAGTACCCATCCTTTCTGAAGAATTCCAAAAAGTTGAGCAGGTGGGAATACTTCCAAACCGATTCTAAGAGGCCAGCATCTGTCTAATACCAAAACCATAAAAAGAACACCCAAATAGAAAATTACAGACCATTGTGCCTGATGAACATAAATGCAAAAATCCTAAGCAAAATATTAGCAGCCAATCCAAAAATATACCAAAAAAAATCATCCACCATGACCAAGTGGGATTCATTCCAGGGACACAAGGATGGTATAATATTCATAAATCAATCAATATCAAACACCACATTAATAAGAAGGAGGATAACAGCATATAATCATCTCAATAGATACTTAGAAAGCATTTGACAAAATACATCTATTCATATTTTTAAATTCACAACAAGATGGGTGTAGGGGGTATGTACCTCAACATAATAAATTCCATATATGACAAACCCACAATTAACACCATACTTAACAGCGAAAAGCTGAAAGCTTTTCCTCTAAAATCGGGAAGAAGACAAGGATGCCCTTTCTCACCACTTTACTCAACACAGTGCTTGAGGTCCTAGCCACAGCAATCAGACAACACAAAGGAATAAAAGGAACCCAAATTGGTAAGGAAGATGTTAAACTCTCACTATTTGCAGATGACATGATATAATACATAGAAAACTGTAAAGAATCACCTAAAATCTATGAGATCTAATAACCAAATTCAGCAAAGTTGCAGGATAGAAAGTTAACATGTAGAAATCTGTTAAATTTTTACATACTAACAATAAATGAGCAGGAAGAGAAATCAGGAAAACAATTCTATTCACAATTGCATTAAAAAGAAGAAAATACTGAGGGATAAATCTGACCAAGTAGGTGAAAGACCTATATATTGAAAACTTCGAGACACTCATGAAAGAAATGAAAGAGGACACCAATAAATGGCAATACATCACATGCTCATGGAGAGGAAGAATTAATGTCAAAGTGGCCATCCTGCCTAAAGCAATCTACAGATTCAATGCAATCCCTGTCAAAATACCAAGGGTATTCCTCAATGAACAAATAATTCTAAAATTCATATGGAACCATGAAAGACCTAAAATAGTCAAAGCAATCCTGGAAAGGAAGAACAAAGCAGGGGGGATTACACTCCAAATCTTCAAGCTCTACAACAAAGCTACAGTAATCAAGACAATTTGGTGTTGGCAAAAGAACAGACCCAAAGACCAGTGGAAGAGACTAGAGACCCCAGACATAAACTCAAGCATATATGGTCAATTAATATATGATAAAGGAGCCATGGATATACAATGGAGAAGTGACAACCTCTTCAACAGTTGGTGTTGGCAAAACTGGACAGCCACATGTAAGACAATGAGACTGGATTACTGCCTAATTCCATACACAAAAGTAAACTCAAAATGGGTCAAAGATCTGAACATAAGTCATGAAACCATAAAACTCTTACAAGAAAACAGAGGCAAAAATCTCGTGAAAATAAACATGAGCAACTTTTGCTGAACACATCTGCTTAGGCAAGGGAAACAAAAGTACATGGGACTACATCAAACTAAAAATCTTTGGTACAGCAAAGGAAACCATAAGCAAAGCAAACAGGCATCCTACAGTATGGGAGAATATATTTGTAAGTGACTCATGTGATAAGGGGTTAATACATCCAAAATATATAAAGAACTCACATGCCTAAACACACAAAAAACAAATATCTAAATCAAAAAATTGGCAGAGGACCTGAACAGACTCTTCTCCAAAAAGAAATAGAAATGGCAAACTGGCATGTGAAAAGATGTCCCAGATTGCTAATCATCAGAGAAATGAAAATTAAAACGACACTGAGATATGTTCTCACACCAGTTAGCATGGCCAGTATTTAAAAAGAGTAAGAACAGCGAATGCTGGCAAGGATGTGGAGGGGTACCCTCCTACATGACTGGTGGGAATGTAAGCTAGTTCAACCACTGTGGAAAGCAATACAGAGGTTTCTCAAAAAAGCTAAAAATACCATTCAGCCCAGGAATTCCACTCCTAGGAATTCACCCAATGTATATAATTTCTCAGATCCAAAAAGACATATACACTCCTATGTTTATCAAAGCACTATTTATAATAGCCAAGACATAGAAGCAACCAAAGTGTCCATCAGATAGGTGAATGGCAAGAGAAGATGTGCTACATGTACACAAGGGAGTATTACTTAGCCATAAGAAGAAAACAAGTCCTACCATTTACAACAACATGGATGGAGCTGGAAGATATTTTGCTCAGTAAAATAAGCCAGGCAGAGAAGGTAAAGTACCGAATGATTTCCCTCATTTGTGCAGTATAACAATGAAGCAAAACTGAAGGCACAAAACAGCAGTAGATGCCCAGACTCCAAGAAGGGACTAGACGTTACCAAAGGGAAGGTGTGGAGGATGGCGGGTGGGTAGGGAGGGAGAAGGGGATTGAGGGGCATTATGATTGGGTCCACGTGTGTAGGGGTTTCATGGAGAAGACAATGTAGCACAGAGAAGACAAGCCGTGACTCTGTGGCATCCTACTACACTGATGGGCAGTGACTGTAATTGGGTATGCGGGGGAATTGATCATATGGGTGAATGTAGTAACCACAATGTTTTTCATTGAAAAGACGATAAAAAAATGTTTAGGTGAACTGTCACCAGTAAGAAGGGTCGAGTGCCCTCCCCATCTAATAGCCCAGTGGAAGAACTGCAAGGAGCAAGCAGGGAGCAAGCCCCTCACTCAGACCCCACTGACTCCACCTGGACACAGAATTGTGATTAGTGGGGACTGGCATTCCCACGTAAAGCACCTGGGTGGGTGGGGGCTGGCTGTGCCAGGTGCCTGCCGAAACAGACTAGTGACAGCAAGAGGTGGTTTGCCAGGAAGTCTGGGCCACCCCTGGAGCCTCAACCCCCAGCCCAGGCAGCCGCCGTGGTGACCTCCATAATGAGGCAGGGAAGGGGCCCACATTCACTGCTGAAGAGTTGCTGGATGCGAGGGAAGCCACTGCCAGGTCCACCACGGAAGACGCTATGATCCCGGTGAGGCCCACAATGATGACCAGGGCCACGATGCAGAGGGGGCCTGGAGGCAGGACAGACACAGGTGAGGACACCTCAGAGGCCAGTGAGCTGTGAATGAGGCTCCTGCCTGCCACGACTGGATCTTCCCATCCACTTGGGAAGAAGTGACCAGAGGACAGGAAGGTGAGAACCTCCGGCCATCCCACCAGGCCTGAGAGGGGAGCTCGTGCTCCTTGCAGGTGGAAGGAGGGCACTGAGTCCAAGGCTCTCCACATGTTTCTCCGTGGCAGGTGCGGAGGCACCTTCCAGAAGTCACTGCTCAAGAGAGCCCCAGTGCTCCCCCAGGAACCCCATAGGTTCTTGTCTCTGAGGCTGCCAGCAGATTTGTGTCCCACCTTTCCTGTTCTCTTTTCCTTCTGCAGTGATGGAGGAAGGGGCCCCCACTCCCTTTGGGGAACAGTCCCTCACGTGCTGAGAGCTGGACCCCAAGCTCTCCTCCCTGTTCAGACTCCCTGTAAGAGTGTTCATTCTATCACCCTTTCTTCTGGAGGTTCAGTGGCACCTCCTGTCGTAAGGCAATATGGAGGGGAAAGCCCTCCATCAGAGTCACCTCCCTCCTGCCACTGACCACTCGCCCTTGCCCTCCTCTTCCCCACCCATTCCTCCAGTGTAATCCATGCTGGCTCTCTCACTGCCTCACCTCTCCCTCTCTCCCAACTTACTCCATTCTGGCCTTGCCCCCATCGCCACACCAAAACAGCCTGTTGCCAAGGCCACCTGCGACCTTCTTGGTGTCTACTCACTGGGTCACCTGTCAGCCCTGCTCTGGTCTTCCTTGACCTCTCAGTTTGGCTGCCCAGGACCTCCTGCTTGAGATATGTCTCTCTGCACTGGCTTCCAGGACAGCACACCCTAATCCTGTCTGGACACTCACCCCTCTCTGCTTAGATCAGCTTCCCCACTCTCACCTCCCATTCCCTGAAAAGCTGGGCTTTCCCAGGCTTCTTTCAGGCTGTCTCCATCTCTCTTTTCATTCTTCCTTGACCATCTCATCCATTCTCATTTCCAACGTTACAATCTATATGCTAATGACTTCTAATGTATATCTCTATCTTAGTCCTGTCTGCTGAGCCAGATTAATATATCAAACTTCCAATTTACTATCTCTGTTTGGGTACTCCACAGGTGTCTCTAAGTAATGTTCATAAAGAAATCACCATCAATCTGCCAAAAATAAATAAACTACACTATTTCAGTATTTTGTATCTCAGCAGGTGATCCTGCCATCCATCCAATCAAGTCAAAATGACTGTGTAGAATTCCTATATTCTACATCCATTCTAGTACCAAGTTCTGTTGTACTTGAGTTCCTAAACGTCTCTCAAATTTGACCACTTTTTTACATCTCTACACTTTTCCATTTCTAAATAAATGCCCGTACCTTGCTCTCCTATCTTGACTGTTTGTCAAGTTCATTATTTGACTGCAAACAAGAGCCTCAGCATCATCTCTGGGGGGCTCATACAGGATAACTTTGGAGGTATCAGCATCCGAGCCTGCCTTTTCTCTCACTGTCCACACAGAAGGAAGCCATCTGAGGCACACACCATTGGGCAATTGTCAGCCACTTACATGGGACTAACTCACCTGCTTATCTCAAAGTCTTGAGCAACTGGTTCCCCTGCATCTCCCTCAATGGATCCCCCCTCTCCCTTGGGAGCCAGAAATGTCAGCCAGGATTCCCTTTCACAGGCATCTCCTCAGATGCGAGGGACTGAGGAAAGACATGGTCACCTGTGAGAGTCTAGGCTGAGGCTACACTTCAGCAGCTTCTCAAAGGCCCATGTACCTGGAAACAGGCCCTGATAGCCCACCTGGGTGTCTATGAGGAGAGTTTCTCTCTCTGTCACTGACCTCCAGCCTGCTTTTTCAGGCCACCCTGGACATAGTAAGGCAGGGGGCATTCCTAACTCTCTCCTAACTTATCAATTTCACAGAACGTGATGCTCACCATCTCAAGGTAAGAGGTCTATGCTTCACTCTTATTTCTGAAGTAATGCTCTACACTTTATCTCATAAAATGTGGCTTGGCACCATTTGCCACTTAAAAGGTGATTAGCATTGGCTACCAGCCTTAAGTATATGCTGAAAGGCTTCCTGGTGTCTGCCTCTCCTGATCCCACAACTCCAGATAGAAGGGAATGTATGGGAGTGTCTGAGATCATTTCCTGCTTTCCTATCCTAATCTGTGGTCTCTGAGGGCAGACAGGACTAGAAGACTGTAGTCCTGGATCTCGGTTCTGACCAATTGATCCCATGGCACTGACTGAACCTCCGGCTAGGCTGCTGCCTATGAGAGTCGCAGGTGACCCCTGACCTCTTGTCTCACAGATCAGATTTCTTCCAGTGGGTGACTAGAAGGATGATATACCCAGGCAGTGGCAGAAACTGGTGTTTAAGAGTATGGACCTCCCCTCCCCCATAAACATCAGTGGCAGCCTCTGAATTTTACCTCTGGCCTTGGAAGAAGTTCCCTTGCTACTCACTCAAATCAGTCCTCTTAGGCCTGTGCTACATTCTCCTGTGTAATGTAAATGAAGTCTGGGAAATAATCAAACTGAACTCTGAGCTCAACATGTCAATGGCTCTCTTCTATTGACCTCCCTTCCTTAGAGGCAGCCATCCTGGGGTTAGGAATTTCCTTTTCTGCAGCCCCAAGGAAGCAAAACAGGCTTGTGGCTCTGACCAAGACTCAGTCAGTGAGAGGTCACACAGTCTCGGCACTGATTGGACAGGCAGGGGGCTCTCAAGGAATGACTAAATCCCATGCAGAGAAGCTAGGTTCTGGATGAGGACTCCCGGAACGTGTAAAATAGGAGCACACTGGTAAGGTCCCACTAAATCCAGAGTTCTTAGGTGACTCTTGCTGAGTGGGAAGGCATGAGGGGAATCAAGGCAAGGTGCAGGCCACACAGCTAAGGAGTGGTTAAGTCCAGTAGGCCTGGCAGAGGAGGTGATTGACTGCTGCCACCCAGGCTCACACAGAGAAAAGGCTAACCAGTTGTCACATGCCTGTCCTTCTCTCCTTTCCAGGTGGCATCATCCTCTTCAAGACTAAAGCCAGACATACTACTGGAATGCATCCTAAAAACTGGGAGCAATTTGATGCCCAGACCCTTAAAAATAAGTGTCTTTTGTTCTGCACACAAGCCTGGCCTCAATACAAACTCCCTAATGGAGAGGCTTGGCCCCTCAGAGAAGTATACACTATAATAAGGTTATACAGCTAAATTTATTTTAATGCAAGGAAGGAAAATAATCAAATGTCCCATGGACTTCTACAATATGGGACTTCCTTTCTAAATTATTTTGGTGAAAATCTATTCTACTTACTGGGTTCATCATTATCTTCCAAAATTGGGAAGATTTTAAGTTAAACTCCCTTAAAGAATTTTCTGTTTTACAATATGGCCTGGCTTTAAGTGACCAGTGCTAGAATTGTACTTGCATTTCATTTGCAGCCCCCTGGACACACACAGTCCCTATCAGTTTGGAGCCTTCACCAGCTCTGTTTGTCTGGGGCCATCTAGATCTTATCCCAGTGATGTAAACTGCTCACCCTTAGAGTGTATGCTTGAAAACTAAGATACTTTTAGTCAAATAAGCTAAAAAGAAAGAATTCAGTTGAATATCAGTAACTCAAATCTTTGCATCAGTTTATCTGTCTGTGTATATGTTGTTTTGTGGAAAGTGTTGCCAACTTTAGTCATTACATGTCACTCTGTATGTTTACGTGTCTAAGTGTGTAAATGAAAAATACTTTTCAATCTCTGGATGGTATTAATGTAATTGATTTAAAGACAAGCACTTGTGAAAATTGGGCATTCTAAATCTTCCAGAAAACTCTAATAGAAAATATTAAGCATTCATGCTAATTTAAATCGAACTGAAAGAGACATGTCCTTATGGTTATCAGTTGCCTAAATTTACCTGAACTCACTTAGGTTTATGTTATCTGGTAAAACTTTCATGGAAAAATGCTTAAAGTGAGCAGTGACTTTGTCTAATGTGACTAATATAATTTAGTTGTTAGGAATGAGTAAACTAAAATGTATCAAGTGAACCTCAAAATAACTGTGTGTTATAGTGTGCTACAGTGTGCAAACCTAAAACAGACTGAGAATCTTTGTGATAACCTTAAACCTTAAGTTTTGCTAAGATGACATACTTTGTGCTTAGTGAGAGATTGTGCTGTAAAGCTCATGGTTACAGAAATTATAAAATGTGTTCATAAATTCATCAATTAAATAATGCTAGTGTAACAGTTTACAATAGCCTAATTCTCAGTGTTCATTAAAAATTAAGGTTCCTAATGATTTTTTTTTGAGAGGGCATCTCTCATATTTATTGATCAAATGGTTGTTAACAACAATAAAATTCAGTATAGGGGGGTCAACGCACAATGTACAATCATTAATCATCTCAAGCCTAATTCTCATCAGTCTCCAATCTTCTGAAGCATAATGAACAAGTTCTTACATGGGGAACGAATTCTTACAGAGTGAATAAATTCTTACATGGTGAACAGTACAAGGGCATTCATCACAGAAACTTTCGGTTTTGATCATGCAATATGACCTATAAACAATCAGGTCAAATATGAATATTCGTTTGATTTTTGTACTTGATTTATATGTTGATCCCACATTTCTCCTATTATTATTATTATTTTTATTTTTAATAAAATGCTGAAGTGGTAGGTAGATGCAAGATAAAGGTAGAAAACATAGTTTAGTGCTGTAAGAAGGCAAATGTAGATGATCAGATGATCAGGTGTGTGCCTATGGACTAAGTATTAATCCAGGCTAGACAAGGGCAGCAAGACATCCATGGATGCCGAAGATTTCTCTCAAAGCAGGGGGTGGGTGAGGTTCTGAGCCTCACCTCTGTTGATCCACAAATTCTCACCTGATGGCCCCCCTGCGACTGTGCCTGTCTTAGGTTGTTCCTCCCTTGAGGAATCTTACCCGTCTCTGGCTAACCAGTCATCTTCCAGGGCCATACAGGGAAATGTAAAGTTGGTAAGTGAGAGAGAAGCCATACTGTTTGCAAAGGTTAGCTTTTTACTTCTTTGCAGATTTATGCCCTGTGGCTTCTATGCCCAGCACTTGTCTCGAGGTATCTTTACCACCTGGAGGAATTATGATACTCGGTAAATTCGATCTGAGGCACGAATTCTATTTAAGGGTTGTAATTAGGAAGGAAGAAGAAAAGCTATAGATGTAGCATATGAAGGAAACATGGGAGGATTGATTATTTTTTTGACATATCTTCTTGTATAGTACCTTAAGTATGTATAGGTTTTAAACTACTAACTAATTTGCACACACATATTAACATAATAGGAATACGGTGACATAAACAAAGCAAATCTATAATTACCATCCATCTCCAGTGAAGCCAAGAAAACCATTTAGGCACCCTAGGCATTTGTGAAAATTTATCTATGATATGATGGATATTGTCCAACTGTACTTGAACCATCAGACAAATTAAAGCAGCCCTTTTCTGGGATCTGTTCACATCCCATATATTCTTTTAACCATAGATAGTCTATAGTCATGAGATTTTGGAGTGCTACAACTTGCATCCCTCCCAACTCCTGGTTGAGTTCCAACAGTACAGATCCGGTCAAATTCGTTATCTCACTGTATGCACATGCCAGCCTAGACATCTCCCTCCTCATTCTTATGGCAAGTCCAGGAGACGGTGGGCTGGATGCAGCCACAACCGCAGCATCGTCCGGATCCCTGTGGAGGCTTTTTGATGATCATCCCCCGGCACAAGTCCTCCAGAGAGTGCTGATGCCGGAAGCTCCTCCTCATATCGTATCTTAGTTCATTTTCTGGGTATCCAAGCTAGGCCTTGATCTTCTGCGTAGAAACAAAGAGACCCTTTGCCCACGCTTTGACATGCCCTCTATACCACTGTGCAGAACTCATTGGAGGTCAGCACACAGTAACTGCCTTTTTTTTTTTTTAATTAAGAGAAAGGAATATTATCAGAAAAGAGTACATCCATAGCTGATCATCTGACACCCTTTAAGTGATCAACATTAAGGATATTTAAAGCATGCGTTGATCTTTGATTTACCAATAGTTTTATCCTGTTAAGGAGTAATCCCCCTTTTCTTTCTTTCTTTCTTTTTTTTTGTTTTTTTAATTTTTAATCTACACTTACTTGAAGAATACTATGTTTACTATGCTCTCCCCTATATCAGGTCCCCCCTAACAACCACATTACGGTTACTGTCCATCAGCTTAGCAAAATGTTGTAGAGTCACTACTTGTCCTCTCTGTGTTGTGCAGCCCACCCTCCCCTTTCTCCCTCCCCGCCATGCATGCTAATCTTAATACCCCCCTTCTTCTTCCCCCCCCTTATCCCTCCCTGCCCACCCATCCTCCCCAGTTCCTTTCCCTTTGGTACCTGTTAGTCAATTTTTGGGTTCTGTAATTCCACTGCTGTTTTGTTCCTTCAGTTTTTCCTTTGTTCCTATACTCCTCAGATGAGTGAAATCATTTGGTATTTCTCTTTCTCCACTTGGCTTATTTCACTGAGCATAGTACTCTCCAGCTCCATCCATGTTGCTGCAAATGGTTGGATTTTTCCACTTCTTATGGCTGAGTAGTATTCTATTGTGTATATGTACCACATCTTCTTTATCCATTCATCTACCTATGGACATTTAGGTTGCTTCCAATTCTTGGCTATTGTAATTAGTGCTGCGATAAACATAGGAGTGCATCTGTCTTTCTTAAACTTGATTGCTGCGTTCTTAGGGTAAATTCCTAGGAGTGGAATTCCTGGGTCAAATGGTAGGTCTGTTTTGAGCATTTTGATGCACTTCCATACTGCTTTCCACAATGGTTGAACTAACTTACATTCCCACCAGCAGTGTAGGAGGGTTCCCCTTTCTCCACAGCCTTGCCAACATTTGTTGTTGTTTGTCTTTTGGATGGCAGCTATCCTTACTGGTGTGAGGTGATACCTCATTGTAGTTTTAATTTGCATTTCTCTGATAATTAGCGATGTGGAGCATCTTTTCATGTGTCTCTTGGCCATCTGTATTTCTTTTTTGGAGAATTGTCTGTTCAGTTGCTTTGCCCATTTTTTAATTGGGTTGTTTGTTTTTTGTTTGTTGAGGCGTGTGAGTTCTTTATATATTCTGGACGTCAAGCCTTTATGGGATCTGTAATTTTCAAATATATTCTCCCATACTGTAGGGTTCCTTTTTGTTCTATTGATGGTGTCTTTAGATGTACAGAAGCTTTTCAGCTTAATGTAGTCCCACTTGCTCATTTTTGCTGTTGTTTTCCTTGCCCGGGGAGATATGTTCAAGAAGAGATCACTCATGTTTATGTCTAAGAGGTTTTTGCCTATGTTTTTTTCCAAGAGTTTAATGGTTTCATGACCTACATTCAGGTCTTTGATCCATTTTGAGTTTACCTTTGTATATGGGGTTAGACAATGGTCCAGTTTCCTTCTCCTACATGCAGCCGTCCAGTTTTGCCAGCACCATCTGTTGAAGAGACTGTCATTTTGCCATTGTATGTCCATGGCTTCTTTATCAAATATTAATTGACCATATATGTTTGGGTTAATTTCTGGGGTCTCTAATCTGTTCCACTGGTCTGTGGCTCTGTTCTTGTGCCAGTACCAAATTGTCTTGATTACTATGGCTTTGTAGTAGAGCTTGATGTTGGGGAGTGAGATTCCCCCTACTTTATTCTTCTTTTTCAGGATTGCTTTGGCTATTCGGGGTCTTAGGTGTTTCCATATGAATTTTTGAATTATTTGTTCCAGTTCATTGAAGAATGTTGCTGGTAATTTTAGAGGGATTGCATCAAATCTGTATATTGCTTTGGGCAGGATGGCCATTTTGACGATATTAATTCTTCCTAGCCATGAGCATGGGATGAGTTTCCATTTATTAGTGTCCCCTTTAATTTCTCTTAAAAGTGACTTGTAGTTTTCAGAGTATAGGTCTTTCACTTCTTTGGTTAGGTTTATTCCTAGGTATTTTATTCTCTTTGATCCAATGGTGAATGGAATTGTTTTCCTGATTTCTCTTTCTATTGATTCGTTGTTAGTGTATAGGAAAGCTACAGATTTCTGTGTGTTAATTTTGTATCCTGCAACTTTGCTGTATTCCGATATCAGTTCTAGTAGTTTTGGAGTGGAGACTTTAGGGTTTTTTATGTACAGTATCATATCATCTGCAAATAGTGACAGTTTAACTTCTTCTTTACCAATCTGGATTCCTTGTATTTCTTTGTTTTGTCTGATTGGCGTGGCTAGGACCTCCAGTACTATGTTAAATAACAGTGGGGGGAGTGGGCATCCCTGTCTGGTTCCCTATCTCAGTGGAAATGCTTTCAGCTTCTCGCTGTTCAGTATAATGCTGGCTGTGGGTTTATCATATATGGCCTTTATTATGTTGAGGTACTTGCCCTCTATTCGCATTTTGCTGAGAGTTTTTATCATGAACGGATGTTGAATTTTGTCAAATGCTTTTTCAGCATCTATGGAGATGATCATGTGGTTTTTGTCTTTCTTTTTGTTGATGTGGTGGATGATGGTGATGGATTTTCGAATGTGGTAACATCCTTGCATCCCTGGGATGAAGCCCACTTGGTCATGGTGTATGATCCTTTTGATATACTGTTGAATTCTGTTTGCTAATATTTTATTGAGTATTTTTGCATCTACATTCATCAGGGATATTGGTCTGTAATTTTCTATTTTGGTGGGGTCTTTGCCTGGTTTTGGTATTAGGGTGATGTTGGCCTCATAGAATGAGTTTGGGAGTATTCCCTCTTCTTCTATTTTGTGGAACACTTTAAGGAGAATGGGTATTATGTCTTCTCTGTGTGTCTGATAAAATTCCGAGGTAAATCCGTCCGGCACCGGGGTTTTGTTCTTGGGTAGTTTTTTGATTACTGTTTCAATTTCTTTGCTTGTAATTGGTTTGTTTAACTTTTGTGTTTCTTCCTTGGTCAGTCTTGGGATGTTGTATTTTTCTAGGAAGTTGTCCATTTCTTCTAGGTTTTCCAGCTTGTTGGCATATAGGTTTTCATAGTAGTCTTAAATAATTCTTTGTATTGCTGTGGAGTCTGTCGTGATTTTTCCATTCTCATTTCTGATTATGTTGATTTGTGTTGACTCTCTTTTTCTCTTAATAAGTTGGGCTAGAGGCTTATCTATTTTGTTTATTTTCTCAAAGAACCAGCTCTTGGTTTCGTTGATTTTTGCTATTGTTTTATTCTTCTCAATTTTGTTTATTTCTTCTCTGATCTTTATTATGTCCCTCCTTCTGCTGCCTTTAGGACTCATTTGTTCTTCTTTTTCCAGTTTTAATAATTGTGATGTTAGACTATTCATTTGGGATTGTTCTTCCTTCTTCAAGTGTGCCTGGATTGCTATATAGTTTCCTCTTAAGACTGCTTTCACTGCATCCCACAGAAGTTGGGGCTTAGTGTTGTTATTGTCATTTGTTTCCATATATTCCTTGATCTCTATTTTGATTTGTTCATTGATTCATTGATTATTTAGTAGCCTGTTGTTAAGCCTCCATGTGATTGTGAGCCTTTTTGTTTTCTTTGTAGAATTTATCTCTACTTTCATACCTTTGTGGTCTGAAAAATTGGTTGGTAGAATTTCAATATTTTGGAATTTACTGAGGCTCTTTTTGTGAGCTAGTATGTGGTCTATTCTGGAGAACGTCCCATGTTCACTTGAGAAGAATGTATATCCTGTTGCTTTTGGATGTAGATTTCTATAGATGTCTATTAGGTCCATCTGTTCTAGTGTGTTGTTCAGTGCCTGTGTGTCTTTACTTATTTTCTGCCCTGTGGATCTATCCTATGGGGTGAGTGGTGTGTTGAAGTCTCTTACAATGAACGCATTGCAGTCTATTTCCCTCTTTAGTTCTGTTAGTATTTGCTTCACATATGCTGGTGCTCCTGTATTGGGTGCATATATATTTAGAATGGTTATATCCTCTTTTTGGACTGAGCCCTTTATCGTTATGTAGTGGCCTTCTTTATCTCTTGTTACTTTCTTTGTTTTGAAGTCTATTTTGTCTGATATTAGTACTGCAACCCCTGCTTTCTTCTCACTGTTGTTTGCCTGAAATATGTTTTTCCATCCCTAGACTTTTAGTCTATGCTTATCTTTGGGTTTAAGGTGAGTTTCTTGTAAGCAGCATATAGATGGGTCTTGCTTTTTTTATCCATTCTATTACTCTATGTCTTTTGATTGGTGCATTAAGTCCATTTACATTTAGGGTGACTATTGAGAGATATGTACTTATTGCCATTGCAGGCTTTAGATTCGTGGTTACCAAAGGTTCAAGGTTAGCTTCTTTAGTATCTTACTGCCTAACTTAGCTCGCTTATTGAGCTGTTATATACACTGTCTGGAGATTCTTTTCTTCTCTCCCTTCTTATTCCTCCTCCTCCATTCTTCATATGTTGTGTGTTTTGTTCTATGCGCTTTTTCGGGGTGCTCCCATCTAGAGCATTCCCTTTAGGATGCCCTGTAGAGGTGGTTTGTGGGAAGCAAATTCCCTCAGCTTTTGTTGTCTGGGAATTGTTTAATCCCACCATCATATTTAAATGATAGTCATGCTGGATACAGTATCCTTGGTTCAAGGCCCTTCTGTTTCATTGCATTAAGTATATCATGCCATTCTCTTCTGGCCTGTAGGGTTTCTGTAGAGAATTCTGATGTTAGCCTGATTGGTTTTCCTTTATAGGTGACCTTTTCCTCTCTAGCTGCCTTTAAAACTCTTTCCTTGTCCTTGATCCTTGCCATTTTAATTACTATGTGTCCTGGTGTTGTTCTCCTTGGATCCTTTGTGTTGGGGGTTCTGTGTAATTCCATGGTCTGTTTGATTATTTCCTCCCCCAGTTTGGGGAAGTTTTCAGCAATTATTTCTTCAAAGACACTTTCTATCCCTTTTCCTCTTTCTTCTTCTTCTGGTACCCCTATAATACGAAAATTATTCCTTTTGTATTGGTCACATATTTCTCTTAGTGTTGTTTCATTCCTGGAGATCCTTTTATCTCTCTCTATGTCAGCTTCTATATGTTCCTGTTCTCTGGCTTCTATTCCTTCAATGGCCTCTTGCATCTTATCCATTCTGCTTATAAATCCTTCCAGGGATTGTTTCACTTCTGTGATCTCTTTCCTGACATCTGTGATCTCCTTCCGGACTTCATCCCACTGCTCTTGCATTTTTCTCTGCATCTCATCCCACTGCTCTTGCATTTTTCTCTGCATCTCATCCCATTGCTCTTGCATTTTTCTCTGCATCTCTGTCAGCATGTTCATGATTTTTATTTTGAATTCTTTTTCAGGAGGACTAGTTAGGTCTGTCTGCTTCTCAGGTGTTGTCTCTGTGATCTTTGTCTGCCTGTAGTTTTGCCTTTTCATGGTGATAGAGATAGTTTGCAGAGCTGGTACAAGTGACCACTGGAAGAGCTTCCCTTCTTGTTGGTTTGTAGCCTTTTCCTGGGAGAATAGCGACCTCTAGTGGCTTGTGCTGGGCAGCTGTGCGCAGACAGGGCTTCTGCTTCCTGCCCAGTTAGTTGCTTTGGGTTTTATCTCCGCTGTTGCTGTGGGCTTGGCCTGGCTGGGGCTATTCCTCCAAAATGGTGGAGCCCCGTTGGAGGGGGAGCGGCCGAGAGGCTATTTATCTCCATAAGGGGCCTCTGTGCTCCCTGCTGTCCTGGGGGTTAGAGTGCCCAGAGATCCCCAGATTCCCTGCCTCTGGTCCGAGTGACCTGTCCTGCCCCTTTAAGACTTCCAAAAAGCACTCTCCAAACCAAAACAACAACAGCAACAATGAGAGAGGGAACAGAAAGAAAAAAAAAAGGAAAAAACACGCGATTTTTTTTTTTTTGTCCTCAGGTGCCTGTCCCAGGCACCTGCTCACTGGTCCTGCTGCCCTGTCTCCCTAGCACCAGGGTCCCTGTCCTTTCAAGGCTTCCAAAAAGCACCCACCCACCGGTCCCGCAGGGAAGGAACGCTCGATATTCTTTGTCCTCAGGCGCTGGTCCCAGGCAGTCCCGCCGCCCTGCCTACCTAGCACTGGGGTCGCTGTCCCTTTAAGGCTTCCAAAAAGCACTCGCCAAAAAGAGAGAAAAAAAGGGGAAAAACGCGCGATTTCCTCCATCCTCAGGTGCCGGTCTCAGGCACCCACCCACCGGTCCCACAGGGAAAAACGCGGGATATTCTTTGTCCTCAGGTGCCAGTCCCAGGCACCCACTCACCAGTCCCGCCACCCTGCCTCCCTAGCACTGGGGTCCCTGTCCCTTTTAGGCTTCCAAAAAGCACTCGTAGAAAAGAGAAAAAAAAAAAAGGGGGGGAAAACGCGCGATTTCCTCTGTCCTCAAGTGCCGGTCTCAGGCACCCGCCCACCGGTCCCGCAGGGAAAAACGTGGGATATTCTTTGTCCTCAGGTGCCGGTACCAGGCACCCGCTCACCAGTCCCGCCACCCTGCCTCCCTAGCACCGGGGTCCCTGTCCCTTTAAGGCTTCCAAAAAGGGCTCGCCAAAAAGAGAAAAAAAAGGGGAAAAACGCGCAATTTCCTCCGTCCTCAGGCACCGGTCTCAGGCACCCGCCCACCGGTCCTGCAGGTAGAAACGCGGGATATTCTTTGTCCTCAGGTGCTGGTCCCAAGCACCTGCTCAGCGGTCCCGCCACCCTGTCTCCCTAGCAACGGGGGCCCGTCCCTTTAAGGCTTCCAAAAAGCACTTGCCAAAAAAATAAAAACCGCTCCAGTTTCTTTGCACCTGCCAGGAGCCGGGGGAGGGGCGCCCGGGTCCCGCCGGGCCGGGGCTTGTATCTTACCCTCTTCGCAAGGCGCTGGGTTCTTGCAGGTGTGGATGTGGTCTGGATGTTGTCCTGTGTCCTGTGGTCTCTATTTTAGGAAGATTTTTCTTTGTTATATTTTCATAGCTCTATGTGTTTTTGGGAGGAGATTTCCACTGCTCTACTCACGCCGCCATCTTGGCTCCGCCCCAGGTTCCTAATGATTTTAAGCTCTAATTAAAGCTACTTAAAGTAATAAGGAAAATATTTCTGCATTCTAGAGAATGTGTCTTTTGATACAAGAAAGTAACTTTGTTCTAAAGTACAGCTGTTTATTTAAAGAGGGAGAACTCTGAGTGTAAAATGAAGCTGTAGAACGTTTGTGGAAGAATTGATATGGTCATGCTACATAAAATTAAAGGAAGTGAGTCTCAATATCAAGTACACAGCAAATCAGAATTTTGTTTTCAGTTAAAAGACAGTTTTCTTAAACTGTTAGTCTGCTTTTAATGTTGAAAGGTTGCAAAAGGTTTTCTAATTGTTTTACCAAAGCAGTTTCTCATGCTTTAAGTCTCAGTTGTCTGAGTATTTAAGATGAGATCTTAATGTTAAAAGGACTAAAAGGTCAACTTTGCTCACAACTGTAACCTTCTGTATTTGCCTTTCAGGTATTTTGCTGTCATTCCAGTTAAATGGATAAGTATTGCTTCCTGCGAACCTACAATCCTATTTAAGCAAGTGCTAAAGAAACTTTCTTCTGAAAACTTCCCAAAACCAAAATCAAAAAGTTGCTTTTACCTCTAGTTAACTCTGATATTTTCCAAAGTGCCCCTAGAACATGTCAGAGGAAATTTTTCTCATTGAGGAAAGTTATTTGGCTAATTTGGATTATTTACCAGATACATAATTACCTGCTTAATTACCCAGAAAGCACGTCAAGAGGAATGATGCTAAACTTTGTTACTGAATGTTTTGTGTTACCGAAATATCTGAATTTCCTCACATCAACTATCTTATAGTAACCTCTCATCAGATCTTTAACCATTGTGATTTGTAAGTCTTTTGTTATTTATAGCCCCTGTTTAAATACTCATAAACTACTAAAGAACAAGATTTCAGCAGAAAGGGTATTGGTTACATAGGATTAAGTAAGCTAAGGAAGATGATTCTGTGGCTTTTTGTTTCAAATGTTGTTGATAGTGTTTTAAGCTTTTTCTCTTAACCTGACAACATTTTAGTAAATCACTATCTTTATAAGCAGCATTGAAACTTTATCTTTCTACTTGGTACCTCCAGAATTTAAGAACTCTCAGTGACTAATTTATTTATTATTTTGGTATCATTAGTCTACAATTACATGAAGAACAATATGTTTACTAGGCTCACCCTTCACCAAGACCCCCGCACATACCACTTACAGTCACTGTCCATCAGCATAGTAAGATGCTGTAAAATGACTGCTTGTGTTCTCTGCGTTGTAGAGCCTGCCCCATACCTCCCACACATTAGACATGCTAATTGTAATGCCCCCTTTCTTTTTCCTGCCCTTATCCCTCCCTTTCCACCCATCTACCCCAGTCCCTTTCCCTTTGGGAACTGTTAATCCATTTGGGGGTTCTGTGATTCTGCTTCTGTCTTGTTCCTTCAGATTTTCTTTGTTATTATATTCCACATATGAGTGAAATCATTTGGTACTTGTCTTTCTCAGCCTGGCTTATTTCACTGACCATAATACCCTCCAGCTCCTCAATGTTGTTGCAAATGGTAGGATCTATTTTTTTGTTATGGCTGGGTAATATTCCACTGTGTATATGTACCACATCTTCTTTATCCATTCATCTACTGATGGACAGTTAGGTTGCTTCCATTTCTTCACTATTGTAAACAGTGCTGCAATAAACATAGGGGTGCATCTGTCTTTTTCAAATGGGACTGCTACATTCTTAGGATAAATTCCTAGAAGTGGAATTCCTGGGTCAAATGGTATTTCTATTTTGAGAATTTTGAGGAACCTTCATACTGCTTTCCACAATGGTCGAACTAATGTACATTTACACCAGCAGTGTAGGAGGGTTTCTGATTCTCCACAACCTCACCAACATTTGTTGTTGCTTGTCTTTTGCATGGTAGCCATCCTTTCTTGTGTAAGGTGATATCTCATTGTGGTTTTAATTTGCATTTCTCTGATGACAAGCGATGTGGAGCATCTTTTTATGTGTCTGTTGGCCATCTGAATTTCTTCTCTACAGAACTGTCTGTTCAGTTCCTCTGCCCATTTTTTAACTGGATTATTTGCTTTTTGTTTGTTGGGGTGTGTGAGCTCTTTATGTATTTTGGATGTCAACCTTACATCAGATCTGTCATTTATGATTATATTCTCCCATACTGTAGGATACCTTTTTGTTCTATTGAAGATGTTCTTTGCTGTACAGAAGCTTTTAAGCTTGATATAGTCCCACCAGTTCATTTTTGCTTTTGTTTCCCTTGCTCAGGGAGATATGCTCATGAAGAGGTCACAAATGTTTATGTCTAAGAGATTTGTGCCTATGTTTCTTTATAAGAGTTTTATGGTTTCATGACTTACATTTACATCTTTGGTCCACTTTGAATTCACTTTTGTGAATAGGGTTAGACAGAGATCCAGTTTCATTCTCTTACATGTAGCTGCTCAGTTTTGCCAGCACCATCTTTTGAAGAGTCTGTCATTTACTCATTGTATGTTCATGGCACCATTATCATAAATTAATTGACCATATGTTTGGGTTAATGTTTGGAGACTCTATTCCATTCCACTGGTCTGTGGCTCTGCTCTTGTGCCAGTACCAAATTGTCTTGATTACTGTGGCTTTGTAGTAGATGCTGAAGTTCGGGAGTGAAATACTGCCCCCCGACCTTATTTTTCCTTCTCAGGATTGCCTAGGCTATTCGGTGTCTTTGGTGTTTCCATATAAATTTTTGAACTATTGGTTCCAGTTTGGTGAAGAATGCTGTCAGTAATTTGATAGGGATTGCATCAGATCTGTATATTGCTTTGGGAAGGATGGCCATTTTGATGATATTAATTCTTCCTAGCCAGGACCATGGGATGAGTTTCCATTTGTTAGTGTCCTCTTTAATTTCTCTTAAGAGTGTCTTGTAGTTTTCAGGGTGTAGATCTTTCACTTCCTTGGTTGGGTTTATACCTAGGTATTTTATTCTTTTTGATGCTATTTTGAATGGAATTGTCTTCCTGATTTATCTTTCTATTAATTTATTGTTAGTGTATAGGAAAACCACAGATTTCTGTGTGTTAATTTTGTATCCTGCAACTTTGCTGAATTTCGATATTAGTTCCGGTAGTTTTGGAGTGGAGTATATAGCGTTTTTTATGTACAATAGTGACAGTTTGACTTCTTCTTTTCCAATCTGGATTCACTGTATTTCTTTGTTTTGTCTAACTGTCATGGCTAAGACCTACAGTACTATGTGGAATAACAGTGGGGAGTGTGGGCATCCCTATCTTGTTCCCATTCTCAGAGGAAAAGCTATCAGCATCTCGTTGTTCAGTATGATGTTAGCTGTGGGTTTATCGTATATGGCCTTTAGTATGTTAAGGTACTTGCACTCTATGCCCATTTTCTTGAGAGTTTTTATCATGAATGTATGTTGAATGTTGTTGAATGCTCTTTCAGTATTGATGGAGATGATCATGTGGTTTTTGTCCTCCTTTTTGTTGATGTAGTGGATGATATTGATGGATTTTCACATGTTGAACCATCCTTGCATTGCTGGGATGAATCACACTTGGTCTAGTGTATGATCCATTTGATATATTTTTGAATTCGGTTTGCTAATATTTTGTTGAGTATTTTTGCATCTATGTTCATCAGGGATATTTGTGTATAGTCATCTTTATGGCGGGGTCTTTGCCTGGTTTGGAATTAGGGTGATGTTGGCTTCATAGAATGAGTTTGGGAGTATTCCCTGCTCTTCTATTTTTGGGAAAACTTTAAGGAGAATGGGTATTATGTCTTCTCTGTGTGTCTGATAAAATTCCCAGGTAAATCCATCTGATCCTGGAGTTTGTTCTTGGGTAGTTTTTTTTATTACCCCTTCCATTTCATTGCTGGTAATTGGTCTGTTTAGATTTTCTAATTCTTTCTGGGTCAGTCTTGAAAGGTTGAATTTTTATAGAAAGTTATCCATTTCCCCTAGCGTTTCCAGCCTGTTAGTATATAGGTTTTCATAGTATTCTCTAATAATTGTTTGTATTTCTGAGAGGTACGTCGTGCTTTTTCCATCCTCATTTCTGATTCTGTTGGCAGGTGTTGCTTCTCTTTTCCTCTTTATAAATCTGGCTAGAGGCTTATTTATTTTGTTTCTTTCCTCAAAGAACCAGCTCTTGGTTTCATTGATTTTTTCTATTGCTTTTTCTTCTCAATTCTGTTTATTTCTTGTCTGATATTTATTATGTCCTTCCATCTGCTGACCCTAGGCCTCATTTGTTCTTCTTTTTCCTATTTTGATAATTGTGGCAGTAGACTATTCATTTGGGATTGTTCTTCCTTCTTTAAATATGCCTGGATTGCTATATACTTTCCTCTTAAGACTGCTTTTGCTGCGTCCCACAGAAGTTGGGTCTTTGTGTTGTTTTCAAATTTTCCATATATTTCTCGATCTCCATTTTAATTTGGTCATTGTTCCATTGACTATTTAGGAACATGTTGTTAAGCCTCCATGTGTTGTGAGCCTTTTTGCTTTTTTGTACAATTTATTTCTAGTTTTATTCCTTGTGGTCTCAAAAGTTGGTAGATAGGATTTCAATCTTTTCGAATTAACTGAGGCTCTTTTTGTGGCCTACTATGTGTTCTATTCTGGAGAATATTCCATTTTCACTTGAGAAGAATGTGTATCCTGTTGCTTTTGTATGTAGAGTTCTATAGATGTTTGTTGGTTCCTTCTGTTCTAGTGTGTTTTTCAGAGCCTCTGTGCCGTTACTTATTTTCTGTCTGGTGGATCTGTCCTTTGGAGTGAGTGGCATTTTGAAGTCTCCCAATATGAATGCATTGAATTCTATTTCCTCCTTTAATTCTGTTAGTATTTGTTTCACATATGTTGGTTCTCCTGTCTTGCACTCATGTATGTTTATAATGGTCATAATCTCTTCTTGGACTGTCACCTTTATCATTATGTAATGTCCTTCAATATCTCATTACTTTCTTTTTTTGAAGTCTATTTTGTCTGATATTAGTACTGCAACACCTGCTTGTTCTCTGTTGTTTTCATGAAATATTTTTTCCATCCCTTCACTTTTAATCTGTGCATGTCTTTAAGTTTGAGGTAAGTCTCTTATAAGCAGCATATGCATGGGTCTTGCTTTTTTATCCATTTTTTTCTCTGTATCTTTTGATTTGTGCATTCAGTCCATTTACATTTAGGGTGATTATGGAAAGATATGTACATATTGCCATTGCAAGTTTAAGTTTCTGGTTACCAAAGATTCAAGGTTAGCTTCTTTACTACTTTACTGGCTAACTTAACTTGCTTATTGATTTATCTAAACACAGTCTGATGATTATTTCTCTCCATTCTTATTCCTTCTCCTCCATTCTTCATATTTTGGGTGTTTTTTTCTGTGCTTCTTTTAGGAGTGCTCCAATCAAAGCAGTCCCTCTATAATACCATGTAGAGGTGACTTGTGGGAGGTAAATTCCCTTAACTTTTGCTTGTCTGGGAATTGTTTAATCCTTCCTTCATATGTAGATGATAAGTATGCTGGATGCAGTATCCTTGGCTCAAGGACCTTTTGTTTCTTTGCATTTAATATATCATGCCATTCCCTTCTGGCGTGTAAGATTTCTGTTGAAAAATATGATGATAGGCTGATTGGTTTCACTTTGTAGGTGACCTTTTTTTCTCTCTCTGGATGCCTTGAATACTCTTTCCTTGTCCTTGATCTTTGCCATTTTAATTATTATGTGTTTGGTGTTGTCCTCCTTGGGTCCCTTTTTTGGGAGTTCTGTGTGCTTCTGTGTACTGAGCAACTATTTCCATCCCCCAGTTTGGGGAAGTTTTCAGCAATTATTTCTTCAAAGACACTTTCTATCCCCTTTTCTCTCTTCTTCTTCTGGAAACCCTATAATGCAGATATTGTTCCTTTTGGATTGGTCACGTAGTTCTCTTAATATTATATCATTTCTGGAGATCCCTTTATCTCTCTCTGCATCAGCTTCTATGCGTTCCTGATATCTGATTTCTATTCCATTAATGGCCTCTTGCATCCTGTCCATTCTGCTTTTAAGTCCTTCCAGATACTGCTTTATTTCTGTAGTCTCCTCTGTACTTGCTCCTTTAGCTCTTGCATATTGCTCTGCAGATCCTTCAGCATGTTTGAGACATTTATTTTGAACTCTTTTTCAGGGAGACTGGTTTGGTCTGTTTCTGCAGATCTTCTCTCAGGGGTTGTCTGGACTATTCTGGACTGGACTAAATTTTTTGCCTTTTCATGGTGATAGCTGTGGCTGTAGGCAGGTTGCAGGTGTGTTAGATGGGACAAGGAAGTCCTTTCCTGCTTGCTGGACACCTCGCCCTCCAGTACTGCCTGTGTTGCTTGCCTGCACTCCAGAAGCTGACTCCAGGTTAATCCCCTAAGCTTCAGTGGGCAGGGTCTCCTTCAGAGCAATGCAGAGCCCTGCAGTGAGTGGCAGGCAAGCTGGGTGTGCTCTTCAGTGATAGCAGAGCCCCAGCTGGTCAGCTGTGTGGGGCCGTCAGCCTTTGGAGCTGGCCCGGGTGGCTGTGCATCGGGCTAGGATTCTGGTCTGCTGCTGGGAGCAGGGCTGCTCCTCAGCTGCTCCTGCACCACTGTTACCAGATCCCATGTCCGCTCCCAGGCCTCTCTGGCACTGCTTCTGCCAGTACACACAGGCTGCACTCAGGTCCCGCTGGCAATGCTGCAGATACATGCGGGTCTCACCTGAGACCCTCTTGTGCTCCCACTGCAGGTAAGTGCGGGTCACTCCCAGGCTACTTGGTTGCTCCCACATGCTTGCACACGCCTCTCCTGGGCCCCACTGGTGCACGGGCTGCTTCTGGGCTGCTCAGTCTTGGTTACTACTGGTTTGCAAGGACCTCTTCCAGGCCCCTCTGGCACCACCCCTGCTGGCTCATGAACCGCTCAGGACTTCTTGGTTGCCACAATGGTGGGCTTGCATGGGATGCTCCCAGTCCCCACTGGTGCCACTGGCATGCACGTGCCACCCACTGTCTCCTCTGGCTCTGCCACACCTGGTGCTCAGTGCTGCTCTCCCACACATGGACTGGTGTGTCAGGCTCCACACTAGTTGGGGTAACAACAGGCAGGCTGCTTAGCCCCATGAAGGGCTTCAGAGCTGTGCTGCCACCAAGGGGTTTAGGGTGCCTAAAGTTCCCCAGGATTCCCAGCTGCTGGCTATGTGTGCCGGGATGACTTCAACCAGCTGTGGGGTCCCCGTCTCTTTAATACTTGCAAAAAGCATGCAGTTTTCTTTTGTCTGAGGGGCACCATTTGCCAGCCCTTCTCTGCAGGTTTGGTTTTCCATTTTACTAATATCCAGCACCCTGTGCACCATGCATCTGTGCTCCAGGTGAGGAATTCTAGACCTGCTTGTTTTGCAGTCCTGGGTTTTCACTCCCTTCCCATTCCAACTCCTTTCTTCCCACAAGATTACTGGGTCATGGGGCATTCAGGTCCCCCGGGCCGTGGCTTGTAACTTACTCCCTCTGTGAGATGTTGAGTTCTCACAGATGTAGATGTATCCTGGCTGTTTACTGTATCCACTGGTGTATCTTTTAGGAATAGTCCTATTTATTGTATTTTCATAAATATATGTATTTTGGAGATTTCCACTGAACTATTCACGCCACCATCTTGGTTCAGACCCCCCTCAGTGACTATTTTTATATTTCATGGCAGGATGGTTATTTGCATAAGTTCAATAAGAATCTGCTTTCCTTTTAAGAGGATCAAGTAGACACACTGGTTATATTAGCAAGGCTTTGACTGGAATGTCATACCTGAGAGACGTGTGTAAACTGAGATATGAACAGACAGCTTTAAGGAACTAAGGTTAACTTTATAAAACCAACACAGCCTCTCAGAAGAACTGGCCTGGTAACTGGCTTACAGTGTTCTCACCAGCCTTACCAGGTGAGGAAGGAAGGTCACTTGCTGGAGGGTGCAGGAACCTTAGGATGTCTTGGAGACCTTGGGAAGAGAGGAATTCACCCAAATCTACAGGTACTGCAGGCAAAACCCAATGGCAAGTCTGGCGTGGCTTTCTGGCCTTGAGAGGCCTTCAAAAGGGCAATCTGAAGTTCCTTACAAAAAGTTCCAGCAAAGCACATTTAAAAGAGCCTATGTAACCAATTGGACTTCCTGCTGCACTTAAGCGAATAATTAAGCCAACTGTTAATTATTTTCTTAATCTGGTTACTTTTAATAAAAATGAGGGTGATTTTAGAGAAAAGTATTTTTTTTCAATTATGCAGCCTTATCTATACTAAATCCTAATAGATATTGGGATATAAACCAAATCCAGAAATCTAGTTTCCTCAAAATATCTGACTATGATTTTGCAGATGTTTTAGCTTTCTCCCATCATTTCAATTTGTTTTCTATTTCTAGTCCTCATATTCAGCCATGCATTCTTAATCTTATCAAGTTTGTTCTTCCAGAATGGAAAATCCAACTCCAGATGTTGCTAATTAACTTAATAACACAATTTGTTCTCTCTTGCCTACAAGGCACAAAACTGCAAGTAGTAATAGAAATGTGACCTGGAATAGAAGTGCCCATCTTCTGAGGCCCTCTCAACTGATCACTGGTGGAGACCTAACTGCATCCTTTACTGTGCCCCTTCTCAGCATGAAGTAGCCAGAGTGGTCACTGCCCCCTTTCCCTAGCAGCAGCTAGGGTCTCCATCTGTAGAGGGGGGAATGATACAGGGACTGTGGGTGTACTCAGAGTAGGGTGAGGGCCTCTGGGAAAAGCAGGGTGGAATATTTACAGTCAGCAATGTAAAAATGGGCAAAGAACTACCTATTGAAACTGTGTTAAGCATTATGCAAAATCAAGGTCTCTAATTCTCTAGGTAAAAGATACAGGTGTGGGAATGCAGACATCCTCAGTGATACCAGTTAAAGGTCAAAATGCCAGGAGCAAGTTTTCCTGGAATATTTGTGTTTCACAAGGTTATCTCAGCATTACCTGTGAATTCACTGTAAACAGCCTTAGCAAACAGACAATAACCCAGCTCACCTTGAGGGCAGGGCAGGTGGTATAAGTCCACTTCTTCAGCCCTCAGTTCCCAAAAGTCCTCAGCTGCCTACGAATCCCCTTGAAAAGGCACCAGGATGGGCTGTCTTGTCCCTTCCTGGTGTGAGCCAGGAGCTCCTTCCTCTCACTTTATTTCTAAATAAAAGCCTGTACGTTGCTCTCCTACCTTGACTGTTTGCTAAGTTCATTCTTTGACTGTGAAAACAAGAACCTTGGCATCATGAGGATAGGGAACAAATCTGTTTGCTCATAATGGAAAGTTTACTGCCTTTCATGTGTCTGAAACAGTAGGATTGCAAAGATCTTTGAGAAACCTGTCTTGCACTGTTCACAAGGCATTACAATTTCCTATTTCCTTTCCTTGCTTCAACAAAGTATTAAAAAACACTATCAAAAGCCACTCTTTTCCACTCTTTAACAGTATAGTTATTCCTCCTCTCCCTCTTTTCATCCCTTTTTCCTCCAAGGGAAAGGCTGATTTGGGAGCTCTGGCAAAAACACAGACTGTTAATATGCTAAGTATTTGCTAAGGGGATTCTCCAGCACAGAAAATAGGACATTAAAATTGTATACTCTATAGATTAACATAACAGAATCACAAATGGGCCAGTATCTTCCTCAGCGTCGCTTTTCCTGTCCTTTTTGATGGGTGGGTATTGGAGTCATTCTGTTGCAGTCCTCAAAGATTTTTTTTCTATCTCCTGATTATAGGAACTCCCTCGTAACTTCATTTTAAGTTGAGGGCAGATAGTTTTTTTCTAAATTCAGAGCTCATACAAATAAAGATAATTAGAGAAGAATTTACTTTACCAAAAGTCCCATTTGACTACAAGCCCATTCAGTTTAGTAGTAATAGTCCATTAGAATCTGTAGGGAACGTTACACTTCAGACCAGACCATCTCTTCAATATGACAGTGCTGAGATACCCCTAAAAATATGTCTGCCTTGTTCAAAAAACCTACAAGCTTATATGCAAGGTGCCAGTATAGCCAAGCATTCGCCTAAGGTTTTTGAAAAAGATTCAGATCTTGTGCTGTCTTTCTGGTGAGAGTTTCTCAAGGTTGCTGGAGTGTCCAGAACGAAGTCATCACTCAGTTGGCATTTTAGTCTGTTAGTGGAAGCAATCATGAAGTCCACAAAGTGTTGGCCAGTAAAAATTATCTTGCTGCTGTGATAAGACATTTTTTGAATGACTCCCCATATACACATTGTAG
Source organism: Manis javanica (assembly GCF_040802235.1). Classification (NCBI taxonomy): domain Eukaryota; kingdom Metazoa; phylum Chordata; class Mammalia; order Pholidota; family Manidae; genus Manis; species Manis javanica. The sequence goes on along the minus strand of NW_027332170.1, from coordinate 1,354,730 downwards.
CATAACTGAAGATGACAGAGCTTACATGTGCTTTCTAGGTTTGTAGGAGTTCTACTTTATTGTAAAGCCTTTAGGAAGCCACAGTAGAACTTCCCCTTTCTTTGTCTGAGTTTGGAACCACTTGAAAGATGATGAAGTCATGCACCTAGACAGACATCAAAATGTCAGCATTATTACTGATAAAGCTAATGTTGATTAATATGGCTTCCGTAAAATTGCACCAAATAATTAGTCAGACTTACCCATCCACTCACAGGTATCCTTATGGGAAAGCCTGTTCCTGTAAAACATAAGAAGCAAAGAAACAGATAAGAACACATGCTTCCTGCGGGCAGGCAGCAGCTCAGGAAACAGAGGAAGAGATTCAGTTACATATTCGCAGTTCATGCTCCCAAATTCTTCAGCCAGGTAGACTCAGTAGGTGAGGGAAAAGAAGAGTGAAGGCAAAGTCTTCCCTCATGGAAACCGAAGGACAACAGAAAAGTTGATCTCTACCTTCCAGAAAATCAGCTTTTCATGGGCAATATAAAAGAAAGTCATAAAGGTCAACATCTAACATCCTAAAAGTCGATGATTACAGGTAGAGTAATTAGAAATTTACAAGTAATTAGATATTTCCAATTAGTAATTAGATATTTCAAAGGTTTGCATTATTGATGAGTATTTACTTTTAACTTGATGTTACTGGTAAATTTACAGTGCCTATGCAAATGATTATTTCTAAGTTGTTGGTGTTTCTCACTATGAACATGCTGTGAGAGATACAACTGTATGATTCTATGATTCAATTAACATCTATAATCACTAATCTGAATTGGCTAAAATACAACTACATGTAGATGAGATAAAAAACAAACGAACATAGGAAGAACACTAAGGGGCCCAAGACGGCTGTAGGGACAATGGATAAAATAAAACTGTCAAGCATCCATGACTATGCAAGTTTCATATTCTAATGTACTCTTTTCATCACAGAATAAAAGATCTTAGACATCACTTTTCCACTTATTTAACACAAAGGCCCACAGAATGGAAGCCACTTTCTAAAAATCACAAAAACAAATGTGAGCATAGGGAGGGAAGTGGGATTAAAATTCAGGTCTTCTGATTCCCATTACAAGACAGATCACCAAGATTTATCCCGGATTCATGTGGGAAAAAATATTGGTTTATATATTATTTTAACATATGATAAAAAAAGAAAGATCAAAATTACTCACCTACCCTTTCCCCCCATCCTCTCTACAAAAGGCAATGATTTTATAACGGACATATTAAAACTTTGGGAAAAGAAATTTTAAGCCCAATGTAAGTGATGAAACAGAGAAAGGTATGGATGAGATTCTTCTTGGTGATCTTTGAAGACTTAAGAAGAATAGGAGGACTATGAAAAGTGCTCAACATCACTAATCAGCAAATCTAAACTATAATAAGATATCATCTCACACTTGTCAGGATGACTATTATAAAAAAATAACAAGTATTAAGTGGGATGTGGAGAAACAGGAACCCATTTGCACTGTTGGGACTATAAAATGTTGCAGTCACTATGGAAAACATATGGCAATTCTTTGAGATATTAAAAAATGAATTATCATATGATCCAACAATTCCACACAGGGTATATCTCCAAAAGAATTGAAATCAGAATCTCAAAATTTTACCTGTACTCACATCTTCAGTGTAGGATTATTCACAATAGCCAAGACATGAAAGCAACATAAAAGTCCATTGACAGATGAATGGACAAAGAATATGAAGTATATATATATATAGGTATATATATATAGGTATACTATTTATTCAACCTTAAATAGAATGAAATACTGCCATATAAGGCAACATGGATGAAGCTAAAAGACATTACGCTAAGTGAAATAAGCCAATCACTGCCGGAGTCTAGCTCCAGCAGGTGGAGGTGGTCTCTCGACAAAGTGCCAGCAGCTTTATTTATACCATTTTGCACAAAGATATGATTATTTTTTATTTGTTCTTTAGATTAACAAGCACAGGCAAGCTTTTCTCTTTCTGTTTCCTTCTAATCTATAGATGGTTAACCAAATGTTAGAGAGGTGATATTTTTTCTGTTCCTTGACAGAAAGGTTTCTTAGCAACATGTACTCTATCATATTCTATGTTTTTATGCAACACAGTTTCTAAGTAGTGCATGTGACTGCAAGACTGTGCAGTAGGTAGCAGTGACGATGGAGTCTAACAGCTCAGGGTGAAACACAGGTCACCTACTGCCACAGTCTCCTTCTTTCTCACAAAAATATTCTTAAAGGCTTTAATAAATTTATAATCAATCTAAAATCAAACTCATATCTTCATTATACACCCCTTTATATGGCACAGTACAGAGCAAACTAAATTTTCCTTTCATATTTATATTTGTCTTTCTTCTGGGTGGACACAAAAATCTCCCTGACATACAATACACAGGTCTCTATGACTCCACGAATGCAGGGACTAAACAAGTTTTAAATGATGAACAATGCAAAGGCATTCATATCAGAAACTCTTTCTGTTTTGACTACAAACTTAATAAACTAGTCAAATATGATGTATGATTATTCATATGATTTTTTTTACTGTGTATGTGAATCCCACATTTTCCCCTTCATGTTTCTAATAAAATGTTGATGTAGCAGGCAGATGCAAGGTATAGATAGAAAGCATGATTTAGTGCTGTAAAAAGGCAAGTATAGATGGTCAGGTCTGTGCCTATAGATGAGGTATTAACCCAAGCTAGACAAGGACAACAAAACTTCCATGGGTGCAGAAAATTTCTCTCAAAACTTGGGGGAGGGTGAGGTTCTAAGCCTCACTTCTGTTGGCCCCCATTTTCTCACCTGATGGTCCCCCTGTGACTGTTCCTGTCTTAGGTTGTTCCTCCAGTGAGGAATCTTACCTGTCTCTGGCTAACCAGCCATCTTCTGGGGCTGTACCAGGAGATGTAAAGCTGGTAATATTGGAGAGAAATATTCTTTGAAAATGTTAGCTCTTTTCTTCTTTGGAGGTTTATGTCCTGTGGCTTCCATGCCCAGCACTTGTCTTGAGGTACTTTTACTTCTTGAAAAATTATGGTGTTTGGTAATTTCACATGGGAAATGAATTCTAGTAAATGGTTGTAATGGGGAAAGGAGAAAAGCTACAGAAGTAGCAGATGGAAGAAAACATGAGAAGATTGATTGTCAGACAGGGTTATTCTAGTTAATATTCTCTCATAACTGTATTTCTATAAGACTCTCCATCACTATTTTCACTAGCATTGTAATAAAAAAGGGGGGCATTCTCACATAGGTGGAGATGGGGCAGTCAATGTTTGACTAACTAACAGTAGGTTTCAGTATTTCATGCCAAGATAGCCACCTGGCCCCTGCGTTTTCCATTCTTCAGGAGCACCGTCCTGAAATGCTTCTGGAAAACTTGTGTTCTCATCTTTTCCACACTGTTTAGCAAAGGTTAGTTAGCCCTTGGCAAAATTGCAAGCAAAAGCAAAGCCAATAGTATAGTGGAGAAAAACAAAACCTGATAATTGCAACATTACACTATTCAGTTGGGATTGTTCTTTCTTCTTTAAATATGCCTGGATTGCTATATAGTGTCCTCTTAAGACTGCTTTTGCTCCATCCCACAGAAGTTGGGGCTTTTTGTTGTTGTCATTTGTTTCCATATATAGCTGGATCTCCATTTTAATTTTTCTCATTTATCCATTGGTTATTTAGGGGCATGTTGCTAAACCTCCATGTGTTTGTGAGCTTTTTTGCTTTCTTTGTACAATTTATTTCTAGTTTTATACTTTTGTGGTCTGAAAAGTTGGCTGGTAGAATTTCAATCTTTTAGAATTTACTGAGGTTATTTTTGTGTCCTTGTATATGGTCTATTCTGGAGAATGTTCCATATGCACTTGAGAAGAATGTATAACCTGTTGCTTTTGGTTGTATAGTTATACAGATGTCTATTAGATCCATCTGTTCTATCATGTTGTTCAGCGCCTCTGTGTCCTTACTTATTTTTTGTGTTTTGGCTCTGTCCTTTGCAGTGAGTGGTGTGTTAAAGTCTCCCAAAATGAATACATTGCATTCTATTTCCTCCTTTGTTTCCGTTAGTATTTGTTTTACATACATTGGTGCTCCTGTATTGGGTGCATGTATGCTTATAATGGTTATATCTTCTTGTTGGACTGAGCACTTTATCATTATGTAATGTCCTTTTATCTCTTGTTACTTTCTTTATTTTGAAGTCTATTTTGTCTGATACTAGTATTGCAACACCTGCTTTTTTCTCTCTGTTGTTTGCATGAAATATCTTTCTCCATCTCTTGATTTTTAATCTGTTCATGTCTTTGAGTTTGAGGTGAGTCTCTTGTAAGAAGCATATAGATGGGTCTTGCTTTTTTATCCATTCTATTACTCTGTGTATTTTGATTGGTGCATTCAGTCCATTTACATTTAGGGTGATTATTGAGAGGTGTGAACTTATTGCCATTGCAGGCTTTAAGTTTGTGGTTACCAAAGGTTCAGGGTTAGTTTGTTTAATACCTTACTGTCTGACCTCACTCGCTTATTGAGCTGTTATAAACACAGTCTGATGATTATTTCTTTCCCTTCTTTTTCCTTCTCCTCCGTTCTTCATATGTTGGGTGTTTTGTTCTGTGATATTTTTAGCTAAGATACTCTGTAGAGTTGGTTTGTGGGAAGCAAATTCCCTCAACTTTTGCTTGTCTGTGAATTGTTAAATCCCTCCTTCATATTTAAATGATAATCGTGCTGCACACAGTATCCCAGGTTCAGGGCCCTTCTGTTTCATTGCATTAAATATATAATGCCATTCTCTTATTGCCTGTAAGGTTTCTGTTGAGAAGCCTGATGATAGCCAGATATGTTTTCCTTTGTAGGTGACCTTTTTACTCTCTCTGGATGCCTTTAATACTCTCTCCTTGTCCTGATCTTTGCCATTTTAACTATGTGACTTGGTGTTGACCTCTTTGGGTCCCGTCTCTTGGGAGTTCTGTGTGCCTCCATTCTGTCCAACTACTTCGTACCCCAGTTTGGGGAAGTACTCAGCAATTGTTTCTTCAAAGACACTTTCTATCCCTTTTTATCTCTCTTCTTCCTCTGGCCCCCCTATAATGCAGATATTTTTCCTTTTGGATTGGTCACTCAGTTCTCTCTATATTATTTCATTCCTGGAGATCCTTTTATCGATCTTTGCATCAGCTTCTATGCATTCCTGTTCTCTGATTTCTATTCCATCAATGGCCTCTTGCATCTTATCCAGTCTGCTTATACATCCTTCCAGAGTTTGTTTCACCTCTGTAATCTCCCTCCAGATGTCTGCAGTCTCCCTCCAGATGTCTGTAATCTCCGTCCAGACTTCATCCCTTATCTGTTGCATATTTTTCTGCAGCTCTGTCAGCATGTTTATGATTTTTATTTTGAATTCTTTTTCAGGAAGCCTTCTTAGGTCTGCCTCTGCAGATCCTTTCTCAGGTGTAACTATCTTGGACTGGACCAGATGTTTTCACCTTTTCATGGTGATAGCAGTGGTTGTAGGCAGGTTGCAGGTGTGTCAGCTTGGAGAAGAAAGTCCTTTTCTGCTTGCTGTATGTCTTGCCCTTCTCCACTGCCTGTGATTGTTACCCACATTCCTGGAGCAGCCACCTTGTTAGTCCCCTAAGCTGCTGTGGGCGGGGTGTCCATTAGAGCATGCCAGGTGTGCTCCTCTCTGCTCACAGTGACTCTGCCAGGCAGCTGTGTGGTGGCAGTGGCCATTGGTTCTGGCCCCGGTGGCTGTGTGTTGGGCTAGAATTCCAGTCGGCTGCTGGGAACATGCCTGCTCCCTCTGGCTCCGAGGCAGGTGTGTGTGGGACTCTTCCGTGAAGGCTTCTACCTGGATCCTCTGGCTTCACTGCCAACAGTGCACACGAGCCATGCCCGGGCTGTTTGATCATGCTGCTTTGGCCAGCACAAGCTTCTCCTGCCGCGCACGGATCTGCTCTTGGTCCCTTTTGGTGCTGCTGTCCCCGGCATGTGCTGCCTCTCTCTGGATACTGGGCCCCTGTATCAGGGTCTTCACCAGTTGAAGGAACAACTGGCAGGCTGCTTAGTGCCGTGAGGGGCTCCAGAGATGCACTGCTTCCGTTTAGGGTGCCAAGTTTCCCCGGTATTCCCAGCTGCATGAACAACTTCGTTTAGCTATGGGGTCCCTGTCTCTTTAAGACTTGCAGAAAGCACACGTTTTTCTTTTGTCTCAAGGGATCCGGTTGCAGGGACCTGCCCACAGGTTTTGCTTATCCATTTCTCTAATATCCAGCACTCCATGAACCTTGTGTCTGTGTTCCTGGTGTGAATTTCTAGATCTAGTTGTTCAGCAGTCCAAGGCTTTCACTCTCTCCCCCTTCTGACTCCTTCCCAGCAGATTCTGTGGTGGGGGAGCATTCGGGTCCCACCTGGCTGCATCTTGTATCTTACCCACTTCATGTGATGCTGGGTTCTCACAGATGTAGACGTATCCTGGCTGTTGTACTGCATCCACTGGTGCCTCTTTTGGGAATAGATGTATTTAATGTATTTTCATAAATATATATGTTTTGGAGAGGAGATTTCCTCTGAACTACTCACGCCACCATATTCTAGTTTACCAGAAGTATGCACTTCTTGAACTAAGCCTGCTGTGAATAATGCAAAGGAACTTACTAAGGTTGTAAGTGTGACAATTCCTAAAATTAGTGCTGCTACAAAACGTTTATGATGCTGTAGCACATAATCTATCAATTGTAAAACTTGTATGACAGGATCATCATACCAAAGTTCTTCTAAATTAACAGGTAAAATCACATAAGATGGTTGGTGTACAATCATATACAAAGTAGGTCCAAAGATAGGATTTAAACAAGTAGTTAAGGTGCAATTAAGGCATGTTACATTATGTTTCACTAACAACATTTATATTCATTTTCTTTTATACTGCAAAAGAATAGTAAATGGAGAATTAACACAAGCAGTTAAAACATTTAAATGATTAGATTTTCTAGGACGTTTCAAAAATATAATTTGGGAAGCAGCAATCAAATGGTATAAATCAGTATACAATTGAACATTAGAGGAAGTGTGTACAAACAATATGGGATTAACCCATCTGGTGGAAAACCATCTATTAATTTTTTCAGGCTTAGGGCTGAGATTGTCTTTCCATCCATAGTGTAACTTTCTTGATCTGTTTTTTAAATATTCTCTATAATCATAAGTGGGACTAGAAACAGAATAGTCAAAAATTTTCAAATAGGAAATTTTAGTAGAAAATTGGAATGCTTTATGTTTAAATAAGCACTCTTGCCATCTGGGAAATCCTGTATTAACATTTCTGGAAGCCGAAAAGTCATCTTTTTCAGCAATTAATGCTTCACAGGAAGAAAAATAGACAGTGCAATGACTGTTGGAAACTATGGTTTCAGTAAAATTGTAAGTTCCCAAAAATAAAAAACCTTAAGAACCGTAAGTTCTTTTTATTGGGGTCTCGAGCAGGAGAATCAGTAAGAAAACTTCTACAATTCAATCTAAGACATCCAAGAGGCACATAGGTGGTATTGGTGCTAAAACACGTGGGTGGTGTATTGCTACTTCCATGATAAGATACATTAGTACTAATGCTCGTACTAATGAATGAAGTAGATTCTCCTTCAAGTAGATCAGTATTATTAGTAAAAGCTTTTAAATCAGGTGTTCCCCATGATGTAGGATGGAATATAGGAGACTGGAGAATGTATGCCCAATATTTATCAGCATAAACTACATTCACCTTTTATGATACAATTACAAGCATAACAAGAAACAGCTTATCTGGAGTGGAGGTAAGCTGCTGTTGTCTCATGAGACTGCGAGCTCGAGTATCCATATGTTTTGGCTGGCCCAATGTAGGTGGTGATCCTACAAGAGCGTCCTACTGTCACAGGATGACGATGGTTCAGACAAAGGTGTTGAAAAGGTGTTGAATCTTCTACTTCAGTAGGAGGTTTTGTAAGCCTACTTTCAAGTGCCATTTGAATTACAGGTGATGGAGGGAGGAGTTTTTCTTAGGATGAAGGCTAGGAGGAAGTGGCGGAGTGCATGACACATGGGTGTATCAAGTGATCGCGTACCCACACAGGGGAATCAGGTCCTCTGCCAAAATACAAGGATAGCCTCACCCACAAGTTAAAAGAACATCCAGCCCCTTCCAAGTGCCAGAGAGCAAATCTTTCCATTTAACTAAAGGTTTACTTTTCTCATCTTGATCTTGTCCATGATGCCTCATCATTGGGGAAACTCACTGATCTTTGAAATTCAAATAAATTATCACAAACAAAGCATGATTTCAAACTTGGTGTGGTGAAAAAATTTATCCTTCAGCCTTTTGTGATTTTATTATTTGGGTCTTTAAAATTTGATGGGCTCTTTCATCTGTGGTTGTCCTTGACGATTATAAGGAAAGCCTGTGCTATGTGATATATGCAAAGAACTTAAAAATCCCTTAAAAATTTTGACACATATGTGGGTGCATTATCTCTTTTTATAGCTTTGGACCATAGCAAAAAAAGAGGCTAAGCAAAAAAAAAGAGGTGTTGTACAACACCCTTAAAAGCTTCACCAGTATGAGCAGTGGCCATTACTACATGAGAAAAAGCATCTACACATACATGTACATAGCACAATCTTCCAAATGATGGTATATGTGTCATATCCATTTGTCACAAGTCATTACTTCTCAATCTGTGTGTTAACTACCATAGGGAGATTAGGGTGAGAAGTAGGACAAGGAGTACACACTCTTAACATATTTCTAGCTGCTTCTCTAGTAATTTGGGACTGTTTTTGTAAAGCAGAGGCATTTTGATGATATACAGAATGACTTTCCTCCGCTTGTTCAATGGAAAATATCTGAGGTTTAGTTAAAAAATTAGCCCAGGCGTTTCCTTCAGAGAGCGGCCCAGGCAAATTGGTATGTCCTCTCACATACCCCACAAATACTTTGCAGGATCATCCTTGAATTAGCGATTGTAATTGCTGTAATTGCCTAGAAATTATAGTTTGGGCGCTTGCAATTAAAGCTGTCTCTATGGATGGAAATAGTTTCACTATACATAATGAATCACTATAAAGATTAAAGGATTGATTTCTAACAATTGTAAGGGCCAATAAAATAGCTTCCATGTTTACTAGTTGAGCAGATTTTTTCACTAGCTTCTAGCTGTTTAGCTTCTCCATTTATAATACAGGATAGTATGCCATTAGAAAAACCATCTGTAAATACCAAAGCAGCATTTTCAGGCAATGGTAGAGAACTAATAATGGTGGGGAAAATAATAGAAGTTCTATTCACAGAATGCAATGGGGGACTGTGAGGTAGATGATAATATATATATATATATATATATATATATATATATATATATATACAGTAATGGAGTGTAAGGCTACTTGCCACTCTTCACCAGTTTGATAAAGAAATTCTTCTTGCTCCTTAATATAGGGCAAAAGTAATTCTTGAAACTCTTTCCCAAATAGCTCCACACTCCATAACCTTGCTTTAGTAATCAACAAGGTAGCTAATGTCACATAGGACACAATTACTTTTTTAGGTGTAACAAGTAAATATATCAATTACAAAGGCCCATCTTGCCTTAACACTCCAGTGGGTGTATAAGAGGAGCCAAAGTCTATAAAAGACCTTGAAAGGCTATTATCTAATTGCCTGAAATGTTTATTGATGGCTTTTTTAACCAATTTCAAAGCTTTCAATGCTCCTTCATTCAACTGTCTAGGAGAATTAAGATGAGAACCACCTCTTAATATTTCAAATAATGGAATCATTTATCTGGTATTTAATTTCAAATAGAGCCTTACCCAATTAATGTCACCTAACAATTTTTGGAAGTCAATCAATGTAGGATACATACGTAGTAGGTTGAGGCCTATTACCTACAAAGACAAGGGATTTTCCTAAGGGAGATGGAACCAGTGTGCAGCTTTCAACTGGAGAGTCACATGTGCTGTTCTGAGATAATGCTTTCTTTAATTTTTGAAAAACAGACTGCAGAAAGAGCATGGTGGGCTGATTGGAGAGATGGGAGTTGGGGCTGTAAGAAGTACGATTTGGGATATATTTTGAAACAGGACTTGTTATTGCAATTAAAATGCCAAGGTGGAATGAAAGAAGTCAAGTATGAATAGGTGGTGTGACTCTTGAAGAAGGATATACTTTCATTTTGTGATTTGTAAAAAACTGAAAAAGAATCAATTCATAGTGTAGTCGGGGGAGTGGGAGCACAAGTTCTTTAGTCAATGGGGCCTGAACCACTCACTCATCCAATCTGAATCCCACTTCCTGATGGTATCCAGAAGCATAGGGGTCCTCAATTAGATATGTATTTTGAATGTGCATGATCAAATTCAGATTTACCCACACATGCTCTCTTTAAGTGCTATTCTAGCCTGCCTTCCACATTTCTACATCTCAAGGCTGAGTGGCTCCTAACTTAATGAATCCCATTCCGCTCAGAGGAAATACCTAAAACCGATTACACCTGAGTCATCAGGAGCATTGTTATCTCTCCAAAGAATAAGATAGAAGGAGACACTGTTACAGAGAGATATGACATAGACAATACTAGGATGTAGGAAAAGACCACTGCAGGTCCATCTGTGGAAGAGGGAAGCTGCCTCTGAAGACACTTTAAAGTTCCTAGACAGAGCAGCATGTAGAAAGTGCCCTGGATGTGGGTTTCTGTGGAAGATGTAGTGAATAAAAATGGAATGGAGATGTGTGAGAAATACTCTTTCTGGTCCAAACTCAGTAAGCTGACACAGAAACAAAAAGAATGGAGCCAAGATGGTGGCATGAGTAGAGCAGCAGAAATCTCCTCCGAAAACTACATATATCTATGAAAATATAACAAAGACAACTCTTCCTAGTATAGAGACCAGAGGACACAGGAGAACATACAGACCACATCCACACCTGTGAGAACCCAGTGCCTCACAAAGCAGGTCAGATACAAGCCCTGAGTCTGGCAGGACCAGAGCACCCCTCTCCCCAGCTCCTGGCGGGAGAAGAGGAGTTGGAGCAGGTAAGGAGGAGGATCCCAGGACTGCGGAACACCCAGCCCCAGCCATCTGGACAAGACTGCAGACACAGTGCATGCATGGGGTCCTGGATACAAGGGAAACAGGGCAGCAAGACCAGTGAGCGGGTGCCTGAGACCATAACTGGAGAACAAAGAAAAGCAAGTGGCCATATTTTTATTTATTTATTTAATCATTTGTGGTTGTTGTTTTATTTTGGTGAGTGCTTTTGGAAGTCTTAAAGGGACAGGGTGGGACACTTAGCCCAGAGGCAGGGAATCTGGGGATCTCTGGGCAATCTAACCCCCTGGGCAGCAGGGAGGACAGAGGCCCCTTATGGAGATAAATAGCCTCCTGGCCACTCCCCATCCAACGTGGCTTCACCATTTTGGAGTAGCAGCCTGAGCCAGGCCACGTGCATAGCAACAGTGGAAATAAACTCCATAGCAGCTGAGCAGGAAGCAGAAGCAGTGTCTGCATGCAGCTTCCCAGCACAACCCACTAGAAGTCGCTGTTCTCCCAGTAGAGGAAGGGCACAAACCAAAAAGGGAAATTCTTCCAGCCGTCACTAGTTCCAGCTCTGCAAACTATTTCTATCACCATGAAAAAGCAAAATTACAGGCAAACCAAGATCACAGAGGCAACACCAGAGAAGGAGACAGACCTAACCAGTCTTCCTGAAAAAGAATTCAAAATACAAATCATAAAAATGGTGACAGAGATGCAGAGAAATATGCAAGAGCAATGGGATGAAGTAAGGAGGGAGATCACAGATGCCAGGAAGGAGATTACAGAAGTGAAACAAACCCTAAAAGAATTTATAAGCAGAATGGATAAGATGCAAGAGGCCATTGATGGAATAGAAACCAGATAACAGGAACACATAGAAGATGACATAGAGAGAGAGATAAAAGAAACTCCAGGAATGAAACAATATTAAGAGAACTGTGTGACCAATCCAAAAGGAACAGTATCTGTATTATAGGGTTACCAGAAGAAGAAGAGAGAGGAAAAGGGATAGAAAGTGTCTTTGAAGAAATAATTGCTGAAAACTTACCCAAACTGGTGGAGGAAATAATTGAACGACCACTGAAGTATACAGAACACCAAACAGAAAGGATCCAACGAGGACAACATCAAGACACATAATAGTTAAAATGGCAAAGATCAAGGACAAGGAAAAAGTTTTAAAGGCAGCTAGAGAGAAAAAGGTCACCTATAAAGGAAAACCAATCAGGCTAACATCAGACTTCTCGACAGAAACCCTACAGGCCAGAAGAGAATGGCATGATATATCTAATGCAATGAAACAGAAGGGCCTTGAATCTAGATACTGTATCCACCACGACAATCATTTAAATATGATGGTGGGATTAAACAATTCCCAGACAAGCAAAAGCTGAGGGAATTTGCTTCCCACAAACCACCTCTACAGGGATTCTTACAGGGACTGCTCTAGCTGGGAGCACTCCCAAAAAGAGCACAGAACAAAACACACAACATATGAAGAATGGAGGAGGAGGAATAAGAAGTGAGAGAAATAAAGCATCTCCAGAAAGTATATATAACACTCAATAAGCGAGCTAATTTAGGCAGTAACATACCAAAGAGGGTAAACTTGAACCTTTGGTAACCACGAAGTTAAAGACTGCAATGGCAATAAGTACATATCTCTCAATAGTCACCCTAAATGTAAATGGACTTAATGCACCAATGAAAAGACACAGAGTAATAAAATGGATAAAAAAGCGAGACCCATTTATATGCTGCCTACAAGAAACTCACCTGAAACCCAAAGACATGCACAGACTAAAAGTCAAGCGATGGAAAAACATATTTCAGGCAAACAGCAGTGAAAAGAAAGCAGGGGTTGCAGTACTAATGTCAGACAAAATAGACTTCAAAACAAAGAAAGTAACAAGAGGTAAAGAAGGACACTACATAATGATAAAGGGCTCAGTCCAACAAGAGGATATAACCATTCTAAATATATATGCACCCAACACAGGAGCTCCAGCATATGTGAAACAAATACTAACCGAACTAAAAGGGGAAATAGACTTCAATGCGTTCATTTTAGAAGACTTCAACACAACACTCACCCCAAAGGATAGATCCAATGGGCAGAAAATAAGTAAGGACACAGAGGCACTGAACAACACACTAGAACAGATGGACCTAATAGACATCTGTAGAGCTCTACATACAAAAGCAACAGGACATACATTCTTCTCAAGTGCACATGGAACATTCTCCAGAATGAACCACATACTAGCCCACAAAAAGAGCCTCAGTAAATTCCAAAATGTTGAAATTCTATCAACCAATTTTTCAGACCACAAACATATAAAACTAGAAGTAAATTCTACAAAGAAAACAAAAAGGCTCACAAACACATGGAGGCTTAAGACCATGCTCCTAAACAATAAATGGATCAACTAACAAATTAAAATAGAGATCAATGAACATATAGAAACAAATGACAACAACAACAGAAAGCCCCAACTTCTGTGGGACGCAGCAAAAGCAGTCTTAAGAGGAAAGTATATAGCGATCCAGGCACATGTAAAGAAGGAGGAACAATCCCTAATGAAGAGTCTAACATGACAATTATCGAAACGGAAAAAGTAGAACAAATGAGGCCTACAGTCAGCAGAAGGAGGGATATAATGAAGATTAGATAATAAATAGAATTGAGAAGAATAAAACAATAGCAAAAATCAATGAAACCAAGATGTGTTTCTTTGACAAAATAAACAAAATAGATAAGCCTCTAGCCAAACTTATTAGGAGAAAAAGAGAATCAACACAAATCAACAGAATCAGGAATGAAAATGGAAAAATCATGACAGACTCCACAGAAATAAAAAGAATTATTAAAGACTAGTATGAAAAACTATATGCCCACAAGCTGGAAAACCAGGAAGAAATGGCTAACTTCCTAGAAAAATACAACCTTCCAAGACTGACCAAGGAAGAAACAGAAAGGTGAAACAAACCAATTTCGAGCAAAGAAATTGAAATGGTAATCAAAAAATTACCCAAGAACAAAACCCCCGGGCCAGAAGGATTTACCTCAGAATTTTATCAGAAACACAGAGAAGACATAATACCCATTCTCCTTAAAGTTTTCCAAAAAATAGAAGAGGAGGGAATACTAGCAAACTCATTCTATGAAGCCAACATCACCCTAATACCAAAACCAGGCAAAGACCCCACCAAAAAAGAATATTACAAACCAATATCCCTGTTAAATGTAGATGCAAAAATACTCAATAAAATATTAACAAACCGAATTCAAAAGTATTTCAAAAGGATCATACACCATGACCAGGTGGGATTCGTCCCAGAGATGTAAGGATGGTACAACATTCAAAAATCCATCAACATCATCCACCACATCAACAAAAAGAGAGACAAAAACCACATGATTCATCTCCATAGATGCTGAAAAATCATTTGACAAAGTTCAACATCAATTCGTGATAAAAACTCTCAGCAAAATGGGAATAGAGGGCAAGTCCCTCAATATAATCAAGGCCATATATGATAAACCCACCTCCAACATTATACTGAAAAGTGAGAAGCTGAAAGCTTTTCCTCTGAGACCGGGAACTAGACAGGGATGCCCACTCTCCCTGCTGTTATTTAACATAGTAATGGGGGTCCTAGCCACGACAATAAGAGAAAACAAAGAAATACAAGGAATCCAGATTGGTTAAGAAGAAGTTAAACTGTTACTACCTGCGGATGACATGATATTTTGGATAAAAATCCTGAGGACTCCACGCCAAAACTACAAGAACTGATATTGGAATACAGCAAAGGTGCAGGATACAAAATTAACACACAGAAATCTGTGGCTTTCCTATACACTAACAATGAACCAACAGAAAGAGCATTCAGGAAAACAACTGCATTCACAATTGCATCAAAAAGAATAAAATACCTAGGAATAAACCTAACCAAAGAAGTAAAAGACCTATACCCTGAAAACTACAAGTCACTCTTAAGAGAAATTAAAGGGGACACTAACAAATGGAAACTCATCCCATGCTCATGACTAGGAAGAATTAATATCGTCAAATGGCCATCCTGCCCAAAGCAATATACAGATTTGATGCAATCCCTATAAAATTACCAACAACATTCTTCAATGAACTGGAACAAATGATTCAAAAATTCACATGGAATCTCCAAAGATCCGAATAGCCAAAGCAATCATGAGAAAGAAGAATAAAGTAGGGGAGATCTCACTCCCCAACTTCAACCTCTAGTATGAAGCCATAGTAATCAAGACAAGTTGGTACTGGCACAAGAAAAGAGCCACAGACCAGTGGAACAGATTAGAGACTCCAGATATTAACCCAAACATATATGGTTAATTAATATATGATAAAGGATCCATGGACATACAATGGTGAAATAACAGTCTCTTCAACAGATGGCGCTGGCAAAACTGGACAGCTATTTGTAGGAGAATGAAACTGGACCATTGTCTAACCCCATACACAAAAGTAAATTTAAAATTGATCAAAGACCTGAATGTAAGTCATGAAACCATAAAACTCTCAGAAAAAAACATAGGCAAAAACATTTTAGACATAAACATGAGTGACCTCTTCTTGAACCTATCTCCCCACGCAAGGAAAACAACACCAAAAATTAACAAGTGGGAATATATTAAGCTGAAAAGCTTCTGTACAGCAAAAGACACCATCAATAGAACAAAAAGGAACCCTACAGTATGGAAGTATATATTTGAAAATGACAGATGCGACAAAGGCTTGACATCCAGAATATAGAAAGAGCTCACCCACCTCAACAAACAAAACACAAACAATCCAATTAAAAAATGGGCAGAGGAACTGAACAGACAGCTCTCCAAAAAGGAAATTCAGGTGGCTAACTGACAGGTGAAAAGATGTTCCACATCACTAATTATCAGAGAAATGCAATTTAAAACCACAATGAGGTATCACCTCACACCAGTAAGGATGGCTACCATATCAAAGACAAACAACAACCAATGTTGTTAAAGCTGTGGAGAAATGGGCACCCTCCTACAGCACTGGGGGGAATATAAATTAGTTCAACCATTGTGGAAAGTAATATGGAGGTTCCTCAAAATGCTCAAAATAAACTTACCATTTGACCCAGGAATTCCACTCCTAGGAATTTACCCTAAGAATGCAGCATTCAAGTTTGAAAAAGACAGATGCACCCCTACGTTTATTGCAGCACTATTTACAATAGCCAAGAATTGGAAGCAACCTAAGTGTCCATCAGTAGATGAATGGATAAAGAAGATATTGAACATATACACAATGGAATATTACTCAGCCATAAGAAGAAAACAAATCCTACCATTTGCAACAACATGGATAGAGTTAGAGGGTATTATGCTCAGTGAAATAATCCAAGTGGAGAAAGAGAAATACCAAATGATTTCATTCATCTGTGGAGTATAAGAACAGAGGGAAAACTGAAGGAACAAAACAGCAGCAGAATCACAGAACCCAAAAATGGACAAACAGGTACCAAAGGGAAAGGTACAGGGGAGAATGGGTGGGTAGGGAGGGATAAGGGGGGGATAAGAAGGGGGTTATTAAGATTAGCATGCATAATGGAGGGTGGGAGAAATGGGAGGGCTGCACAACACAGAGAAGACAAGTAGTGATTCTACAGCAAGTATGCTATGCTGATGGACAGTGACTGTAAAGGGGTTTATAGGGTGGACCTGGTATAGGGGAGATCCTAGTAAACATAATATTCTTCATGTAATTGTAGATTAATGATAACAAAAAAATAAAGGAAAGGGCATTCCTCCCTGATAGGATAAAACTAACTGTAAATCAATGATTAATGCATGCTTTAAATATCCTTAATTTTGGTCATTTAAAGGGTGTCAAATGATCAGCTATGGAAGTACATTTTTCTGATAATATTCTTTTCTCTTAAAAAAAAGCAGTTCCTGTGTGGTGACCTCCAATAAGTTCTTCACAATGGTATAAATGGCATATCAAAGTGTGGGCAAAGGGTCTGTTTGTGTTTATACATAGGATCAAAGCCTAATTTGGCTACCCAGAAAATGAATGAGATACGATATGAAGAAGAATTTCCAATATCATCTTACTCTGGAAGAATTATTCCAGAAGATGATCATCAAAAATCTTCAACAAAGATCCTGGCCCTGTTGTAGTTGTAGCTGCATTCATCACACTGGTTCGTGGAATTGCCATTGGAATGAAGAAGTATATATATAAGCTGTCCTGTGCATATAGTAAAACAACAAATTTGACTGGATCTATAGTGTCAGAACTCAACCAAGAATTAGGAGAAGTGCAAATTGCAGTGCTCCAAAATCTTGAGACTACAGACTATCTACTATTAAAGGAACATATGGATGTGAACAGTTCCCAGGAATGTGTTTTAATTTGTCTGATTTTTCTCAAACTATTCACATTCAGTTAGACAATATCCATCATATCATAGATAAATTTTCACAAATGCTTAGGGTGCCTAACTGGTTTTCTTGGTTTCACTGGAGATGGCTAGTAATTGTAGGTCTGCTTTGGTTATGTATCTGTATTACTATTATGTTAATATGTGTGCACAATTTAATTATTAGTTTAAAACCTATACATGCTTAAGGTACTCTACAAGAAGACACGTCAACGAAATAATCAATCTTCCCATGTTTTCTTTGGTCTGCTACTTCTACAGCTTTTCTTCTTCCTTCCTAATTACAACCCTTAAATAGAATTCGTGCCTCATATAGAATTTACTGAGTATCATAATTCTTCCAAGTGATAAAGATACCTCAAGACAAATGCTGGGCATAAAAGCCACAGGGCATAAATCTGCAAAGAAGTAAAAGGCTAACCTTTTCAAACAGTATTGCTTCTCTCTCAATTACCAACTTTACATTTCCCTGTATGGCCCCAGAAGATGACTGGTTAGCCATGGGTAAGATTTCTCAAGGGAGGAAAACCTAAGACAGGCAATGTCGCAGGGGGCCATGATTTGAGAAATTGGGGATCAACAGAGATGAGGCTTAGAACCTCACACCCCACTGTTTTGAGAGAAATCTTCTGCATCCGTGGATATTTTGTTGCCTTTGTCTAGCTTGGATGAATACTTAGTCTATAGGCACAGAGCTGATCATCTACATTAGCCTTCTTACAGCAGTAAACTATGTTTTCTACCTTTATCTTGCATCTACCTACCACTTTGGCATTTTATTAAAAAATAATAATAACAACAATAATAAGTTAGGAATGTGGGATTCACATATAAATCAAGTAAAAAAATCAAGTGAATATTCATATTTTACCTGATTGTTTATAGTTCATAATGCGTGATCAAAACTGAAAGTTTCTGTGATGACTGCCCTTGTACTGTTCACCATGTAAGAACTTATTCACAGTGTAAGAATTTGTTCACCATGTAAGAACTTCTTCATTATACTTCAGAAGATCGGAAACTGATGAGAATTAGGCTTGGGGGTGGATTAATGATGGTGCATTGAGTCCCCTATACAGAATTTTATTGTTGTTAACAACCATTTGATCAATAAACATGAGAGATGCCATCTAAAAAAAAAGAACAACAGAGAGAGGCTTTAATGGCCTTGCAAGATCAGGTGTCTGGGGAGCAGGTACACTCAGGGCCCTTACAAAAAGCAATTTATTCTTTAGCACTTGAGTACCTCCTCTAGTTCCTCACTGGCTAAGTGCTGAAGTGTTCACATTCTCTCTCTGATGTTGCCTAAGCTAGTTATATCAATATTAAGCTTTCTTTACATTTCTCTTAATTTTGTTGGCTGGATGAAAATGTTTTCTGAATTTTTCTGAAGTGATACACAGCCCACACTTTCTCAATCACCGTCCCCCCTCCCAGCAGGAGCAACTCCCTGGCACATGTTCTAACAAATAGGCTTCTTGCAAATACCTTTTTGATGAAATGTTAATTCCTACGTGAATAAATCACATATAGTTTTGTGCCATTCCTAACAGATGCCACACAGGTTGTGCTGTTAGCACAATAAAAATGATTAGTGGGGCATGCCCACAATAAGACAAAGACTCCCACCCAGACAGGCTAGTCAACATCTACCTGACCAGAAACTTCTTCTTTAAGCAGAACCAAAGCCAGAGATCCATCCATGTACCTCCTGCTCTCTGGCCTTCTCCAGTTAGAAATTCCTCAGCCACCATATGGAGTGCAGTGACCTCTCTCAGTTCCCCCACAAACACCTCCAGAAAGATGACTCCAACCAGAGGATACCTGTCCAGGCCAACACAGCTGGAGTGCAAAGGTGAAGGTCAGGAACTCAAAGAACGGTCCAAAATGTCGCTTAAACCGTTAAGGCAGAAGAGGCTTTTGGGGTGCTTTTCCAACCCACCCAAAGGACAAATGGTGGGCTCCAGGACACATAAAAGAATGATGGGGCTAGCACAGGCCAGAAAGTGAATCCAGAAGACACAGACAAATTATTTGTGGGGGTAAGTATGTCAACTGTAAGAATCGAGTACAGAAGGTGTGATCAAGGCTGCACTGATAGGTCAAATCTCACCTTCACACCAGAGAACACATGGGGGAGAAGCCATATATTTTCTGGCAGTGTGGCATGGCTCTACATGGGAGTGGGCTCTCATCTGACACAAGAGGACACATACTGGGGAGAAGCCCTGTTTGCAGGGAGTGTGGGCCAGGCTTTATGTAGGTGGCATACCTCCTCCAACACATGATTTCACACACCAGGGAGAAGCCCTATGTTTGCAGGGAGAGTGGGCAGGGCATCATGTAGACAACACACCTCATCTGACACCAGATATAACACATGGGGGAGAAGCCCTATGTTTTCAGGGACTGTGGGCCAGGCTGCACACAGAGGGCACTCCTCACCCAACACCACAGGAAGGACACACATGGGGGAGAAGCCCTGTGTTTTAGTTATGGTGATTGAGCCATTGCCAATAAATAGCTTCCCAACAACCATAGGAGAACAAATGTAGCCA
The DNA here is from genome assembly GCF_040802235.1 of Manis javanica. Lineage (NCBI taxonomy): Eukaryota > Metazoa > Chordata > Mammalia > Pholidota > Manidae > Manis > Manis javanica. Next base: position 1,334,602 of record NW_027332170.1, on the reverse strand, counting down.
CACACACTCAGTACCCATGCTGTGAGTAATCGTCAAAGGAAGCCTCCTGACAACTTACACTCCAATTGTGAGTGCAAAAATGCAGAACTCTCACTTTCAGTACAGGAAATGAAGTATACAAGTGGTGCAGAAAATCCTCAAGTACTTTAGGGATGTTAACTCCCAGTACAACAACCCCCTACATGGCTTTTTGGTTTCCTCTTGCAATAAATTTTGTCTCCAAACAAATCTGAAGTCGAGACCACATATTTCATTCCCCTCTTATCACTGAAAGCAGGGTCTGGGAGGACCATTGAGAACAAATACTCTCAGCCCAGGTCTCCACAGGCACTTAGGCCCTGGAAACGCATACATCTGGTGTGTATAGGCGTGGGTCTTTGAAGAACTGATTAGTGGGCCCAGGGAGAGAAGTCTTGGATTTGAGAGACTAATAAGGAAAGGGAATTCCCTGATATCCTGGAAAATGTGGTCTCCTCCTATAGACCCCTTCCCTCCACTGTCCTGGTCCTCCGTTGCCTTCTCCTGGCTCCACTCCCTGTTTCTTCATAACACTATAGCCTCACAGATGAAAGCCATAAAGAGGTATGTGCATGCACATGTGCCTGGCTCAGTCTGAGTCAGCTGCTCTTCCTCTCTCTCCTTGCGGCCCACTCAGCATCAGCATCTCATGGTGCCTAGTACATGAACTCTATATCAGCCTACACTGGGTTTATGCTCTGATCAGTCTATATTGAGCTCTGACCTCACCAGCTATGTGGCCTACGCCTGCACACTCACTCTCTTTGTACCTTTTTCCTAATCTATGAGCTGAGAACATAGCACAGAGGGCGGCTGAGAATGCAAGCCCCTTCCTCATTGTCAGTCTTGAGCTGCACTAATTTCAATGCCTATGCCTTCCAGGTCTTTAGTGCTGGGCAAAGGAAGACAGACACCATAGAGGCTGGGGAGCCACAGTTAGAGACTACACAGACACCACTGCCTCTTCAGCACAGACTGACTTCTCAGAAATCTCATATACCCTGAGAAGGAGGTGAGAGGTCAGGGATGCATCTGTCGTCCCCACTGATCTTGGAAGTCTCAGAATCTCTCTCCACACAGGCAGGCAGAGCTATCAGTTTCATGTGAAGCCAGCCCCCACCCAGTCCTTGATGATCTAAATGGATTCTAGAGGAGGAGTAGAGAGGTATGTTTCCTCTTCCTCTCCTTCAGTAATAACCCTCATTCCTAGGCTGACCACCAACCTCCAAGGTGGCAAACAAATCCACCTCCTGTTATCCACACTCTGATATGTCGTCCTCCTTCATGCGACAGGACTGATGGGTGTTGTGAAAGTGATGTATGACTCCCTAGATCATAGGAAGGCATTTGGCTTCAGCCTTGCTCTCACCATCTAGCCCTGTGCAAAGCAACTTGGAGTTCATATTACTTTAAATGTGCGTTGAATATTCACAAAGTCACACAACCACCAGGATCATCTTACCAATGTCAAAGTCATGTGAAAGAATTGAAGTCATAATTATCATATTATGCTCTCTGATCAGAATGCAATTGACTTAGGGTTAAATCACAGAAAATTAAAAAGAAAACCTCCAAATATTTCTAAATAACATACTTATGAATAATAAATAGCCAAGAGGAAGTTCAGAAATATTTTGAACTGAATAAAAATTAAAACAACATATGAAAATTGGTGTGGTACAGCTAAAGCGGAACTTAGGGAAATTTACAGCATTAAATGCTTAGGTTAAGAAGAAAGAAAGGTATCAAATCACTGGTCTTTAAAAAACCTTTTAAAAGGACTAAAAATAAACCCAAATCAAACAGAAGGAAGGGGGAAAAAAAACTAAGCACAGAAATGGACAAAATTAAAAACAGGAAACTAATAGGGAAAGATCATTGAAATAAACTGGTTATTTAATATCAGTAAAATTTATAAATGTTAACAAAGAAGACAAAATTTATCAGGATCAGAAATGAGTGAGAAGATCTCAATACAGACTCTGTTAGATATTAAAAAGATAGTACGAAATACTCTGAACAACTCAACACACACAAATATGACAACCCAGAAAAAAAGGACAAATTCCTTGAGAGAAAACTAACACACCAAATAGAGAAGAGATAACTGGAAGAATCCTTTAATTATAAAGAAATGAGTTCATAATTAAAAGCCTGTCAAAATTTTTTGCTCAGCCTACATTCTATTAAACATTTAAAGATGAAATGATACCTGTAACAATATAGTAATTTATCCTCCATTTGCCCCATGGTCCCAAGCACATACGCTGGTGAAAATTATGCCTGGGCTTGTGTAGGGCTTGCTGGGCTTACCCCGCCTTATCTCTAAACATCCCCATCTTCCCCCAAAGCAACAGGCCGAGTGGATCCACCACAATAAAAGGCACGACGCTGCTGCCCTCTCTCTCTAAGTCTGTCTCACTCTGCTGCTCTCTCTGTCTCTCTCTCTCTGTCTTTCTCTTTGTGTCTGTCTCTGTCCCCTGCTCTCCCTGCTCTCTCTCCCTCTCTCTTTCTGCTCTCTGGTCTCTCTGTCCCACTGCTCTCTCTGCTGCTCTCTCTCTCTACCCACACCCTTCCACAGGGGCAGCCACTCTCTCCTTCAGATAATAAAGTCTCTTGCATGGGCCCATGTCTCCTGAGTCATTCTAGGTAAGGAGGCTTGTGGAGAGATAACCTTTCATTGGTGCTGTGTCTCAGAGGAGGCTCTCCCACAGACTTGCTCTTCCTCCGGGAACCTGAGCTGCTTTGGGAACCCTCATTGCCTGATCCTCATCCACAGGCTCACCATCCACTTCCCTGGTCACTCGTCTTCTCACCCAACACCGGCCTTCGATTTGGTGCATCTCCCCTTCACGGTCAACTTAAATGCCCCTTTGGAACCTGGGAAGTGACCATTGAGTTTGTGGCACCCCCAAGGGCTCCTCTGGGACAGGGGCAACCCCAACCATGACTTTCAGAGTCACGGTTGATCCCCATAGTCAACCCTTCTCTGCCTCCCCATGGTGAGAATCCTCACCCACTGAGGCCCGGTCTCCCTTTATCTACATTTCTACTCAACTCAAAAACTCCTGGTACCAGCTATCAAGACTTCCCTGCATTTTCATCTTGACCCCACATTTAGAGGTGGTGATGACCCCCTAATGGTGTCTGGTCTTCTCTGTGACCTTCTCCATCTCTCAGGGATGCCTCAGTGACTTCTGAATGGTCTCTTTCTCACCATGAGATCTGGCCCCTCTGTTCCCACAGATTCACCGCTAGGGTTCTCACTCAGTAACCTAAAGCCCCTCCACTTCCCTCCAGACCTCAAACCTTTTAAGCATGTTCACTACTGTAATGATATCTGGCAACAGTATTCCTTGGACAATCAGTGCAAATGGCCCCCCAGTGGCTCTTTAGGTCCTAAAATTCTCCACGACTTATACAACTTCTGTGAGCGTACAGGCAAATGGAAAATTTCCATTTATCCAGGCTTTCTCCTACCTCCAAACTAAGCCCTCTCTCTGTCCCCCCTGCAATCCTAAATACCTACTACTTGACTTAAAGTCCTCACCCTCCAACAAACCAGACCTCACTTCATATTCTGACTTTGACCCTGCTGGTGAATCCCCACCCTACCATCCCCAAGTCCCCATGGCACCTCCTCTTTCTCCTCCTCCTCAATCACCCAGTCTGCATGGTGCTGCTGAATAAACTGCCCGGCCTCCTCCCCCTCAATCCCCATCCAATTTCCCACCACAAGCTCCTATCAAGGGTGGTGCAACAACCCCACCTCCGCTACCACAACCAGTTTCCCTCCCATCCCGAGTTCCCCTGATAAGCCCATCTGTCACTCATACTTGAACCCAGATCCTAGCCCCACTATGGGAAGTAGCCAGTTCAGAGGTCGTCATTTGGGTGAATGTCCCATTCTCTCCCTCTAACCTATCTCAAATTGAGAAAAGATTAGGATCTTTCACCTCCAACACAGCTACATACATAAAAGAGTTCCAGTACCTAACTCAGTCATATGATCTTACCTCTCATGATATTCACATGATCCTATCCAACACACTTTTGCCTGAGGAGTGTAGGCAACTCTGGGAACAGCCTAGAATTCATGCGGATGAGGTTCACCAAATGACTCCAGCTCGTCCAACTGGTGCTGAAGCAGTTCCTGACCGAGACCTTAATTGGAACTGTAATAAGGCAGGGGGAGTCACCAATCGAGATCAATTCATCACCTGTCTCATGGTGGGTCTCAGGATGTCAGCCAATAAGGCCATTAACTATGAAAAATTCCAAGAGATTATTCAGGATAAAACTGAGAGTCCCTCTATGTTCCTAGACTGCCTCACCAAAGCTCTTTTATAATATACAAACCTAGACCCTGAGACTCCAGATGGGAGACAATTATTAATGACTTACTTCTTCACCCACAGTTTCCCCAACATTAAGACTAAACTTAGACATCTAGAGAGGGGACCCTTAACTCCTCAGGCAGAAGTCCTGGCAGTGGCCTTCAAAGTATATAATGGAAGAGATGAAAAGGCCCGTAAACAAAAATATCAAATTCTGGCTTAGGCCTTTCAACTTACCCCAACCACTGGTGTTCAGGTATCCTCACCTCCTAGGAAGCAGCCAGGAGGGCCTCCTGGTCCATGCTTCAAATGTGGTCAAATGGGTCATTGGGTCAGAGCCTGCCCAAATCCCTGGAAGACCCCCAGTCCATGCCCTAAGTGCCATCAGGAGGGACACTGGGCTGTTGACTCTCCTCGCACAGCAAGAGGTGCCAGCCAGCTCTAACACTCCACACATAAATCTTCTAGGTGTGGAAACTGATGATTGAGGGGGCCCGGGACTCCTACACCCGACCACTACCATCACTGTACAGGAGCCCAGGGTAACCATTGTGATAGCAGTAGGCCCATCTCTTTCATCTCTTTCCATTTGGACACCAGGGCCACCTACTCAGTTCTGAAGGAGTTTTGGGGACCTACCTCACTCTCATAGCCCTCTATAGTTGGGGTAGAGGGCACACCTTATCAACCTTTACAAACTCCCATGCTTCACTGCATCTTTACAGGCATTGCCCTCTCTCACTCCTTTTTGGTGATTCCCCAGTGTCCCATCCCCCATATGGGAAGGGACCTATTACACAAGGTTGAAGCTTCCATTCCTTTCTCTCCTGGACCATGCCCCAACCCGACTCACCGTCAATCCCACTTTTACTCTCCCTCCAACCTGCTGCAAACTCACCTCCCTCTCCTTTTCCTCTGCCACCCCATCTGGTTAATCCTGTTTCTGGGACACCCTCACCCCCTCTGTCACCACCTGCCCCACAGTAATTGTTAAATTTAAAGACCCCACCTCTTTTCCCTCTCAACCTCAGTACCTGCTTCCCCTCAAGAGTTTAATGGCCCTGCGGCCAATTATCCAGGAACTTTTATACAAACGGCTACTATGACCAGCCAATTCACCTTTCAATACTACTATACTGGCAGTTAAAAAGCCTACTGGTCCTTAGAGGCTTGTTCAGGACCTAAGAGCAGCCATTGTTCTCATCCATCCTGTGGTCCCTAACCCCTATACTTTATTGTCCACCATTCCAGCTTCCACCACTCACTTTTCTGTCCTTGACCGCAAAGATGCATTCTTCACTATCCCTCTCCATCCCAACTCTCAAAATCTCTTTGCTTTCACCTGGACCAATCCTGCCACCCAAACTTCTACTTAATTGACCTGGACAATCCTTCCCCAAGCCTTTGAAGATAGTCCCCCCCTTTTTGGACAAGCTCTAACACAAGACCTCAAATCCCTTAGTCTCTTGAGCTCCACCCTCCTTCAATATGTAGATGATCTCCTCCTGTGCAGTCCCTCCCTACAAACCTCTCAACAGAATACTATTCTCCTTTTAAACTTTCTCTCAGATCACAGCTATCAAGTTTCAGCCTCCAAAGTTCAGCCGTCTGCTGCTCAGGTCAAATTCCTGGGAGTTCAGCTCTCCCCACACTACAAGGCCATTACCATAGACAGGAAAAAACTTCTCCAAACCATGCCCATTCCAAACAACAAAAACACCACCCCTAACTCCAAAATGGCAAGTGCCATACACAGTTATCCTTTCCACACCAAGTGCAGTTAAACTCCAGGGTCTTCGCCATTGGATACACAACTCCCACCTTAAGGCGTTTGTCTCAGCTTATTCTCCTCCCATGAAATCTCCCAAAGGTTCCTACTCCTCCACCCTGAAGGGACCTCTTACTCTCCACATTTTGCACTGCTCATCTCCACTTCCACTCATCACTGAAAAAGTTTCTGCCTGCACAGAGTCCTAAGACCTCCCTTACAAATGCCATGCATCATGATTCAAGATTATTTTCCCTGGTCTCAACACTTATTTTCTCACCTGACCTATCTTCCCAACACCAGCCCTTTCTTCTTTTTCAGACTGTCCAAATGATTGCACCATCAAGGATTCCCTTTGCCCTACAGGTTGCTTTGCTGCCTACACATATGTCACCAAAAATGCTATTAATTCAGCCACCCTATGTAAACAGAGCAATCAGGCCAAATGCAAAAAATGTCTAACCAAACCTTTAACCAGCTTATATTACAGGATTACCAACCTTTCTAAAAAGATGATAATCCTTATTGAACCTGGAAAATGCCATCGCCACTGCAGGCCAAGGGCTCATCTGAGTACCACCCCCCATCAATACAAAAATGAACTTCATTGACCCTAATCAGCAGGAAGCAGTTACTGAAGACTAACCTTCACCCCTTCCCAAATCCTCTACCACTTATAAAACAGAAAAGGGAGGAATGTAAGAATATAGTAATTTATACTCCATTTGCTCCATGGTACCAAGCACATATACCAGTGAGAATTATGCCTGGGTTTTCCTGGGGCTTGCTGGGCTTACACCACCTTATCTCCAAACATCCCATCCCTCACACAAGGCAACAGGCTGAGGGGATCCGCCCCAATAAAAGGCAACACGCTGCTGCCCTCTCTCTCTCTGTCTCACTCTGATGCTCTCTCTGTCTCTCTGACTCCCTCTCTCTCTCTGTGTCTCTCTCACTCGCTGCTCTCTTGTCTCTCTTGTCTTTCTCTCGGTCTCTGTGTATCTGTCTTTCTCACTCTGCTGCTGTCTCTGTCTCTCTGTCACTCTTTCTCTCTCTCTTGTCTCTGTCTCTGGCCCCCTTCTCTCCTTGCTCTCTCTGTCTCTCTCCTCTGCTATCTACTCTGTCTGTCTCTCTGTGCTCTCTGCTGTTCTCTCTCTCTCTACCCACCACCTCCCTCTGGGGAAGCCACTCTCTCCTTCAGCTAATAAAATCTCTTGCATGGACTTGTGTCTCCTGAGTCATTCTGTTTAAGGAGGGTCGCCATGAGATTCCCTTTCAATACCAATTCTACACAAACTCTTCCCAAAAAGAGAAGAGGAGGGCACACTTTCCAGCTCATTTTTACATAACCAGCTTTACCCTGATACCAAAGTCAGACAGATATCCAGTATAAGACAACTATGGGTTAATATCTCTCATAAACGTTGATACAAAAACCAAACAAAATCTTGCAAACTGAGCTCAGAAGTATTTATTATATTATATACTACAATCAGGTGGGGCTTATCCTGAAAAGGCAAGTTGCTTCAATATTTGAAAAAAATCAATCAATGTAATGCACTATATTAATAAGGAACTATACAATCATACCAACTGATGCAGAATTAGCACATGAAAAACATGTCATCCATTCAAGATTTTCAAAAAGATGTCAGTCATCAAAGAGGGAAAGGAACTTCCTCGGGCTTCACAAAGGTCACATAAAAAAGCTAATATGTGAAATTATACTTAATGATAAAAGACTGAACACTTTCCCCTGAAGATCAGGAACAAGGGAAGGATGTCCTCTCTCACGACAGTTGTCTGAATTATGCTAGAATGCCTAGGCAGTATAAAAAGCAAGAATAAGAGATAAAAGGCATACAGATAGGAAAAGAAGAAATAAAAATGTCTTTACTTGCAGATGATATGATTAAAATTGAAAGTAGACCAAAACACTTCTCTTAGAACAGAGTTAATTAAGGTCACAGGACATCAAGAAAAAGCCTTTAAAATAATTGTATATCTATATACCAGAAGTACCGTTTCCAATCGCTCCAAAAATGTCGAAATACTTAGGAATAAATTTAACAGAACACGAAAAGGATCTGTTAACTGAAAACTATAAAACTCTAATGAAAGAACTTAAAGAAGAGGTAAATATGGGAAGACAAATGTTCAGGACAGGAAGGCTCAACTCCCCAAACTGATGTATAGATTTAACTCAAATCTATGATGTATGGGACTGGGACTTCATATGCTTCTCCACCCAACTGCCAGTTGCTGGCAGCTAGAATCCTTTTTTTTTTCAGAAGAGGCTCAGAGGTGTGTGTATGGCCTGATATCTACTGGATTCCAAGTCTCAATCTCCTGGCAAACTGCTGAGAAGTCCTTTGCTGAGGTCACAGTCCAGTGCCTGTAACACCTGGCAGGCCTCCAAGACCTGCTGGCTTCCAGCACCTCCACCTTACACTGTGATTACCCTTGTTGGGGCAATAGTCCTTCTTTGATAGTCCTTGGGCAAACACACTGCCAGCTGAAATAATGGGACACAAGGCCAGCCTTCTGTGTCACAGACTGAGCTCTGAACACAGCTATAAGCAGCCTCACCTGCTTTTCCTCTGATTGTCTGCTGCTAGGAATGGATACTGTTGGCTTGCTTGGGCACCATAGCTGGCACATGCTGCCCAAGCATCACCAGTACAGTCAGCCAATAGCCCAGAACAGGAGAGTACCCAACACCGCTTGAGTCTGGGCAAGCCTCACAGAGGACCGAGAGCACGTGAGAGACATTTGTTTGAAATTTGGTAAATTTCACTCTGACAACTGGACTCTGCCCTGCCTGGCCCCAAGTCCTATCAGTCTGGCCTATGAACCCATTACTAGAACCAGTCTTCCCTGGGGAAGGGTATTGCCCAGAGTTCCTGTCTTCACATATAAAGCTTCTTAAAACTTTAAGAAAGTGTTTTAAAAACAGCTGTATTCAAAGTAACATGTTGTTAATCACATCACCAAGTGAAAACTCCTGTAAAACTTTGAAATATGCACTTTAAGATATTTTTCAAGTCCTCACACTTAATGGCAACAACTTTATTGTTTTTCTTACATGCAGTTGTTTCTTTGTTTTAAAGTTTAGAAAATAAAATCCACCCGTGTCATAAACTGGAGGGAACACAACAGAAAACATTAGAAATTTCTGTCCATCACACACAAATGTGCACTCACAGAGACAAACTGGAACTCTTTTGTTTTAAAAACACTGTGGACCCCCAGTCTCCTTCCCTCACTGGCCTCTGGCTTTATAAAGGAACTTGAAATCCTTCTCTTCACTCACACCATGGGTTGGGCTTTGGTTGAACCAACTGCCTCTTGTTAGACAGCAACAATTTTTTTTTTAAAGTTTATGAACCAGAACCTGGCCTAGTTTTTGTAGAGATTTAAACATGCGATATATTCAGGGCCCAGAAGATTCTCTTGACATGAAGTGAGGGGACCATATCTGACATTCTTGGACAAGGGAAATGCCCGTGGTCTGAGAGGCTTCCTAGGAGCAGAGGGCTGTTGAAGGTGCGGGGCTTGCAAAGAGCTTATGGCGTGGGAGAGGAGAGAGCTGGACAAGGTTGTCTGGGCCTGCTCAGTCCAGCTGGTAGGGAACTTTGGGAGCTTCAGGAGCCCCAAACCCCTGGCCACCTGCTCAGCTCCAAGGCACCCCACCATGAAATGCAGCCTGCTGTGCCTCCCTCCTAGCCTCCCAGAACAGGCTCACAAACCAGCAATCACTGCACTGACATCAGGCCACCAGAGAGAGGCCCTGCCCACAACAGTTAGAGACCAAAACACAGAGGCTTAGACCTGTGTGCTTGGCGCACTTGGTCTGACACCAGAGACAGGCACTGCATATGGGAATCAGGAAACAGATCTTTCCTCCCCCAGGCACCAGCTCCACTCCCATATGACCCCAACCTACCTCTAGGGGATGAGCAGCCGCAGAGACTGGAGCTTCTGGGCACTAGTGTGCACCACACAGAAATAGGAAATGTCAAAAGGACCTGATTCAGACCAAAATCTCACAAACCCCATATAAAGGGCCAAATGAACTGAACTCCCCAATCTTCCTGAATGAGAGTGCAAAATAAAAATTATAAACATGCTTATGGAGGTACAGGAAAGCATTCAAGAACTAAGAAACAAATTCAAGTCAAAGATTGAATCATTAAGAAATTCTGTATCTGATATGAAACATACAATGGAGGCATTTAAAAACAGATTAGATGTAGTAGAAGAGATGGTAAAGGAAACAGAAATTAGAGAAGAGGAATACAAAGAAGCTGGGGCATAGAGAGAAAAAAATCTCTAAGAATGAAAGAGTATTGAGTGTACTGTGTGTCCAATCCAAACGGAATAGTACTCACATTATAGGAGGTACCAGAAGAAAGAAAAAGGGGTTGAAAGTGTTATTGAGGAGGTAATTGCTGAAAACTTCCCCAATCTGAGGAAGGGGATAGTCTCTCAAGCCATGGACGTGCACAAATCTCCCAACAGATCCTCTTTGGATCCCATCTCTTGGGAGTTCTTGTGCCTCCGTAGTCTGAGCAACTATTTCCTCCCCCAGTTTGGGGAAGTTCTCAGCAATTATTTCTTCAAAGACACTTCTATCCCTTTTTCTCTCTTCTTCTGGTATCCCTATAATCCAGATATTGCTCCTTTTGGATTGGTCAAACAGTTCTCTTAATATTGTTTCATTCCTGGAGATCCTATTATCTCTCTCTGCATCAGCTTCTATGCAATCCTGTTCTCTGGTTTCTATTCCATCAATGGCCTCTTGCATCTCATCCATTCTGCTTTTAAATCCTTCCAGAGTTTGTTTCAATTCTATAATCTCCCTCTATATATCTGTAATCTCCCTCTGGACGTCTGTAATCTCCCTCCAGACTTTATCCCTCAGCTCTTGAATATTTCTCTGCAGCTCTGTCAGCATGTTTATGACTTGTATTTTGAATTCTTTTTCAGGGCGATTGATTAGGTCTGCCTCTGCAGATCCTTTCTCAGGTGTAATTATCTTGGACTGGACCAGATATTTTTGCCTTTTGATGGTGATAGCAGTGGCAGTAGGCATGTTGTGTGTGTGTCAGCTGGTAGAGGAAAGTCCTTTCCTGCTTTCTGGATACCTTGCCCTTCTCTGATGCCTATGATTGTTACCCACACTCCTGGAGCAGCCACCAGGTTAGTCTCATAAGCTTCTGTGGACGGGGTGTCCATCAGAGCCATGCAGAGCCCTGCAGGGAGTGGCAGGCATGCCAGGTGTGCACCTCCATTCTAGCCATGACCCTATCGGGCACCTGTGTGGCAGGAGCAGCCTTTGGGTCTGGCCTGGGGGTTGTGCTTTGGGATAGGATACCAGCTGGCTGCTAGGAGCATGCCTGCTCCCTGTGGCTCCACTGCAGGGGTGCACAGGGCTCTTCTGTGCAGGCTTCTACTGGGCTCCTTTGGCTTAACTGCCACTAGTGTGCATGAGTCACCTCCAGGCTTATCTGTCATGCCACTGGGGGCTATCACAAGCCGCTCCTGTGGCCCACGGATCTCCTGTCAGTACATTTCTGCTTTGCCATACCCGACGTTTACTGCCACTATCCGGGTACTGGGCCTATGTGTTGGGGTGGGCACCAGTTGGAGTAATGAGTGGCAGGCTGCTCAGTGCCATGAGAGGCTTCAGAGCTTCACTGCCTCCATTTAGGGTGCCTAAGTTGCCCTGGTATTCCCACCTGCCAGGACAACTTAATCCAGCTATGGGGTCCCTGTATCCTTAAAACCTGAAGAAAGCATTTGCTTTTCTTTTGTCTCGGGGTCGCCAGTTATGGGAACCTGCCCACAGGTTTTGCTTTTCCATTTCTCTAATACCCAGCACCCTGTACACCTTGTGTCTTCATTCCAGGTGCGGATTTCTAGAGCTGGTTGTTTAGCAGTCCTGGGATTTCCCTCCTTCCCTGTTCCAAATCCTTTCTTCCCACCAGGTTTTGGGGTGCAGGAGCATTCAGGCTCCGCCTGGCCACAGCTTGTATCTTACCCCCTTCATGTGATGCTGAGTGCTCACAGATATAGATGTATTCTGGCTATTTTACTGCAGTCCCTCATGTCTCTTTTGGGAATAGTTGTATTTATTGTATTTTCATAAATATATACGTTTTGGGGAGATTTCCTCTGAACTACTCATGCCACCATCTACTAGTTTACTGGCAGTATGCACTTCTGAACTAAGCCTGCTGTGGATAATTCAAAGGAACTTACTAAGATTCTAAGTGTGGCAATTCCTAAAATTAGTGCTGCTACAAAACGTTTTGGATGCTGTAGCACACCATCTATCAATTGTAAAGCTTGTGTGCGCCAGAATCATCACACAAAGGTTCTTCTAAATTAACAGGTAAAATCACATAAGATGGTTGGTGTAAAATCATATACACAGTGGATCCAAAGGTAGGACTTAAACAAGTAGTTAAGGTTCAATTAAGGCATGTTACATAATAAGTTCCACTAACAAAATCTATATTCATTTTCCTTTACACTGCAAAAGAATAGAGAATGGAGGATTAACACAAGCAGTTAAAACATTTAAATGATTATGTTTTCTAGGTCATTTCAAAAATATAATTCGGGCAGCAGCAATCAAATGGTATAAATCAGTGCACAATTGAACATTAGAGGAAGTGTGTACAAACAACATGGGATTAAGCCATCCAGTGGAAAACCATCTATTTATTTTTTCAGGCTTAGGGATGAGACTGTCATTGTAACTTTAGCTGTTTTTAAATATTGTCTATAATCGTAAGTGGGACTAGAAAGAGAATAGTCAAAAACGTTGAAATAGGAGATTTTAGGAGAAAATTGGGAACCTTGATGTTTAAATAAGCACTCATGCCATCTTGGAAATCCTGTGTTAACATTTCCGGAAGCCCAGAACACACCCTTTATCAGCAATTAATGCTTCACAGGAAGGAAAATTCGCAGTGCAGTGATTGTTTTTGACTATGGTTTCAGTAAAATTGTAAGCTCACAAAACTAAAAAAACACAAGACCCATAAGTTCTATTTATTGGGGTCTCGAGCTGGAGAATCAGTAAGAAAACTTCTATAATTCAATGGAAGCCATCCAAGAGGCACACAGGTGGCAGTTGTGCCAAAACATGTGGGAGGTGTACTACTTCTTCCATGATAAGACACATTAGTACTAATGCTGGTACTAATGAATGAAGCAGCTTCTCCTCCAAGTAGATCAGTATTATGAGTAAAAACTTTTTTTTTGAGAGGGCATCTCTCATATTTATTATTCAAATGGTTGTTAATAACAATAAAATTCTGTATAGGGGGGTCTAGCTCAAAGGACAATCATTAATCTACCCCCAGCCTAATTCTTGTCAGTCTCCAATCTTCTGAGGCATAACGAACAAGTTCTAACATGGTAAACAAATTCTTACATAGTGAATAAGTTCTTACATGGTGAACAGCACAAGGGCATTCATCACAGAAACTTTCGGTTTTGATCACGCATTATGAACTATAAACAATCCGGTCAAATATGAATATTCTTTTGATTTTTATACTTGATTTATATGTGGATCCCACATTTCTCCCTTTATGATTATTATTATTTTTATATTTAATAAGTTGCTGAAGTGGTAGGTAGATGCCAGATAAAGGTAGAAAACATAGTTTAGTGTTGTAAGAGAGCAATTGTAGATGATCATGTGTGTGCCTGTAGACTTTGTGCTAATCCAAGCTAGACAAGGGCAATAAAACATTCACAGCTGCAGCAGATTTCTCTCAAAACGGTGGTGGGGGGGGTGAAGTTCTAAGCCTCACCTCTGTTGATCCCCAAATTCTCACCTGATGGCCCCCCTGTGACTGTGCCTGTCTTAGGTTGTTCCTCCCTTGAGGAATCTTACCGGTCTCTGGCTAACCAGTCATCTTCCGGGGCCATACAGGGAAATGTAAAGTTCGTAATTGAGAGAGAAGCCATATTGTTTGAAAAGGTTAGCTTTTTACTTCTTTGCAGATTTATGCCCTGTGGCTCCTATGCCCAGCATTTGTCTTGAGGTATCTTTACCACTTGCAGGAATTATGATACTCGGTGAATTTGATATGAGGCACGAATTCTATTTAAGGGTTGTAATTAGGAAGGAAGAAGAAAAGCTATAGAGGTAGCAGATGGAAGAAAACATGGGAAGATTGATTATTTCTTTGACATATCTTCTTGTAGATTAGGTGTTCCCCATGGTGTAGGATGGAATATAGGAGACTGGGGAATGTATGTTCAATATTTATCAGCACAAACAACATTCACCTGGCATTATACAATTACAAGCATAAAAAAACTGCTTATCTGGAGTGGAGGTAAGCAGCTGTTGTCTCATGAGACAGCGAGCTCAAGTATCTAGATGTTTTGGCTCGCCCCATGTTGGTGGTGATCCTACAAGAGTGGCCAACACAGCTGGTGTCTGTTCAAGCCTCCCAGAGGGTTGACAGCACATGAGTCATTTGTTTGAAACTTGGTAAATTTCCCTTTGACCCCTGGACTCTGCCCTGCCTGACCCCATGTCAGGTCCCAGTCCTATCAGTTTGGCCTATGACCCCATTACATGAACCAGCCTCCCTTGGGGACGGGTGTTGCTCATAGTTGCCGTCTTCACAGATCAAGCTTCTTAAAACTTAAAGAAAGTGTTTTAAAAACAGCTGTTTTCAAAGTAACATGTTGTTAATCACATCACCAAGAGAAAACTCCTGTAATACTTTGAAATATGCAATTTTAGATATTTTTCAAGTCCTCACACTTAATGGCAACAACTTTATTGTTTTTTTCTTACATGTAGTTCTTTCTTTGTTTTAAAGTTTAGAAAATAAAAACCACCCATGTCATAAACTGGAGGGAATACAGCACAGAAAATTAGAAATTTCTGTCCATCACACATACATATGCACTCACAGAGACAAACTGGAACTCTTTTGTTTTAAGAACACTGTGGACCCCCAGTTTCCCTCCCTCACTGGCCTCTTGCTTTATAAAGGAACTTGAAATCCTTCCCTTCACTCACATAATGGGTTGGGCTCTGGTTGAACCAACTGCCTCTTGCTAGACAGGAACAATTTTTTTAAAATTTTGTGAACCAGAACATGGCCTAGTTTTTGTAGAAATTTAAACATGCAATGTGCTCTGGGTCCAGAATATTCTCATGACATGTAGTGAGGGAGAACACATCTGACCACTCTGGGACAAGGGAACTGCCGGTGGTCTGAGAGGCTTCCTAGGAGCAGAGGGCTGTTGAAGGTGTGGGGCTTGAAAGGAGCTTATGGCGTGGGAGAGGGGAGAGCTGGAAAAGGTTGTCTGGGCCCGATTGGCCCAGCTGGCAGGGAATATTGGTGAGCTTCAGGAGCCACAACCCCCTGGCCACCTGCTCAGCTTCAAGGCATCCCACCATGAAATGCAGCCTGTTGCTGGCAGGGAATATTGGTGATCTTCAGGAGCCACAACCCCCTGGCCACCTGCTCAGCTTCAAGGCATCCCACCATGAAATGCAGCCTGTTGCACCTCCCTTCTAGCCTCCTAGCACTGGATCACAAACCAGCATTCACTGCACTGGCATCAGGCCAACCAGAGAGAGGCCCTGCCCACAACAGTTAGAGACGCAAAACTCAGAGGCTTACACCTGTATGCTTGGCTCACTGGCTCTGACACCAGAGACAGGCACCACAGATAAGAATCAGGAAAAATATATTTCCTCTCCCAGGCACCGGCTCCACTCCTTTATGACCCCCAACCTCCCAATAGGGGCTGAGCAGCTCCAGACACTGGAGCTTCTCGGCACTAGTGTGCAATACACAGAAATAGGAAATATCAAAAGGACCTGGTTCAGACCAAAATCTCAAAAATCCCCAAAAAAGTTTCAAATGAACTGAACTCACCAATCTTCCTGAAAGAGTGCAAAATAAAAAATTATGAACATGCTTATGGAGGTTCATAAAAATATTCAAGAACTCAGAAACAAATTTGTCAGAGGTTGAATCATTAAGAAATTCTGTATCTAAATGAAACATACAATGGAGGAATTTAAAAGCAGATTAGATGTAGTAGAAGAGATGGTAAAGGAAACAGAAATTAGAGAAGAGAAATAGAAAGAAGCTGACGCATAGAGAGAAAAAAATCTTTAAGAATGAAAGAGCATTGAGAGAACTCTGTGACCAATCCAAATGGAATAGTATTCACGTTTTAATGGGTACCTGAAGAATGAAAATGTGGTTGAAACTGTCATTGAGGAGGTAATTGCTGAAAACTTCCTCAATCTGGGGAAGGAGATAGCCTCTCAAGCCATGGAGGTGCACAGATCTCCCAACGCAAGGAACTCAAAGAAGATAACATCAAGGCATATAATAATAAAAATGGTGAACATCAAGGATAAGGACAGACTTTTAAAAGCAGCCATAGTGAGAAAAAAATTGCATACAAAGGAAAACACATCAAGTTTTCATCAGATTTCTCAACATAAACCTTACAAGCCAGAAGCGAGTGGTGTGATATATTTAATTCAATGAATAAGGGAACTAACCCAAGAATGCTCTACTCAGCAAGGTTATTATTTAAATTTGGAGGGATTAAACACTTTTCAGGTAAGCAAAGTACATCTCTCCATTTCTTTAGATTTTCTTTGATTTCTTTCATCCAATTTTTATAGTTTTCCTCATATAGATCTTATGCATATTTTGAAAAGTATATTTCAAATTTCTCTTTGTTTCCTACTAATGTTAATGACGTTGCATCCTACAAACTTGTTATAATTGCTTTTTAGTGCTAGGAGTTTTGGTCATTTCTTTGGATTTTCCATGTGGGTCACCATGTCATTTGTGAGCAGAGGTGTTCCTTTCTTCTTTTTATATGTGTTATATCCTTTTCTTATTTTATTATGCAAGGTCTACTGTCGATTTTAAGTAGGAGCAGCAAGAGGTACGTCCTTGTATTATTCTGGGTCTTTGGAAAATATAAAATTTCCGACACTGTTTGCTGCTAGCTCTAGCTTTCTATATTGAAGAAGTTACCCTCTTCCTAGTCTGTTGAGACATATTACTTTTCCAATAATTTTTTTATTTCTTGGTCAGTCTGCATAATCATAGTGATCTTCAAGTCATTGATTCTTTTGTCTGTCATTTCCATTATGCTAATGAGTCATTCTATTAATGCTTTGTTTAATTTTATTGTGTTTTCAGTTTTAATATTGCATATTGCTCATTTTTGTATCCTTATATTCTTTTCTTTTTTGTATCATTAATCTACAATTACATGAGCAATATTATGATTACTAGACTCCACCAAACATCAAGTGACCCCCACCTACACCATTACAGTCACTGTCCATCAGCATAATAAGATGCTATGTAATCACTACTTGTCTCCTCAGTGTTTTACAGCCTTCCCTGTGACATCCCCTACATTTGTGTGCCAATCGTAATGCTCCTTATTCCCCTTATCCCTCCCTTCCCACCCTTCCTCCCCATCCTCCTTTGGCAACTTTTAGTCCAGTCTTGGGTTCTGTGAGTCTGCTGCTGTTTTGCTCCTTCAGTTTATTCTTTCTTCTTATACTCCACAGATGAGTGAAATCATTTGATACTTGTCTTTCTCCACCTGGCTTCTTTCACTGAGCATAATACTCTCTAGCTCCATCCATGTTGTTGTAAATTGTAGGATCTTTTTCTTCTTTATGACTGAATAATTTCCCATTGTGGAGAAAGGGGAACCCTCCTACACTGCTGTGGTAAATTAGTTCGACCACTGTGGAAAGCACTATCCTTATATTCTTATGGAGACTTTCTATCCTTCCAGGATTCAGAATTGGCACCAATTGATTGTCTTTTCCTATGGAAGTTGAAATGTTCCTTGTAAGTTTTAGGCAAATAATTTTTCATTACATCCTGGATATTTTTTTAGTGATTTTTACTTAACTATTAACCTATAGTTCATATATGATTAGATTAGTTTCAGCTGTACAACATAGTGATTCAATAACTATTTACAATAGTAAATAACAGCAAATGTAGTTGCCATCTGTCAACAAAGATATTGCCATGTTATTGATCTTAATTCCTCTGCTGTACTTTCATTACTTTGATTAATTTATTTTACAATTGAATGTTTGCACCTCTGTATTGAGTGAAAGTGGTGAGAGTTGGCATCCTTGTTTTCTTCCTGATCTTAAAAAAAATCTTTCTGCTGTTCACCATTGAGTGTGATGTTAGTTGTGCATTTGTCATTTATGATCTTTGTTATGTTGACCTATATTCCTTCGATATCAACTTTGTTGTGAGTGGTTAGCATGAATGGGTGTTGAGTAATGCCAAGTGCTTTTCCAGCATCTATTGAAATCATCATGTGACTTTTATCCTTTCTTATATTAATATGGTAAAAGGTTAATATGATCAATATTATATGATAAATTATATGGATAAATCCCACTTGGTCATGGTGGGTGATCCTTTTGATGTATTTTTAAATTCTGTTTGCTAATATTTTGTGAAGGATTTTTGCATCTGTGTTCATTAGGGATATTGCACTGTCTCTCTCCATATACATAAAGGATTATCCTAATCCAAAAACCAAAGACTAAATTATATACATGTATGTATTCTTATTTTAAATACATCTTTGTAGACATTTTAAGCACATATGCACATATATTTACATATTTTAGTGTCTTTGATTTTGGGATTAGGGTAATACTGGTTTTGTAATATGAGTGGAAACACTCCTTATTCTATTTCTTCAAATAGTTTAAGAAGCATAGGTATTAGCTCTTGACCGTTTGTAGAGTTTTCCAGTGAGGCCATGTGGACCTGGAATTTTGCCTGGTGGGAGTTTTTCATTACCAGTTTAATTTTGACACTAGAAACTGGTCTTTTGGTATTTCTTATTTCTGCCTTAGTCCAGATAGCTTGTATGTTTCTAGAAATGTTCTCTTTTTCTAGGCTGTACAGTTTATTGGCTTATAATTTTCTTAGAATTTTTATAATCCTTTGTTTTCCTGAGGGATTGGTTGTAATATCTCTTCTCTGATTTTGTTTCTATATTTTTCTTTTGATAACTGTAGACAAAGATTTGCCAATTTTGCTTATCTTCTCAAAGAATCCTTTCCTAGTTTCTCTGCTTTTGAAAAATGTTTTCTTAGTCTCAATTTCATTCATTTCTGCTCTTATTATGGCCTTCCATCTACTGAGATGGGCTTTGCTGTCCTTGTTTTTCTAGTTTTTAATTGTAAGGTTAGATAGTTGCTTTAGGATTGTTCTTAGTTCTTGACATAGACCTGTAGAGCTATAAACTTCCCTCTTAGAACCACGTTTGCTGCTTCCATGAATTTTCAAATTTTCTGTTTCTATTTTCATTTTTTCTATGTATTTTTAAAATTATTTTTGGGTTTATTTAATGACCCATTGGTGGTTTTCAGCCTACCATTTAAACTCCACATATTTGTGATTTTACCAATTTTTTTATTAAGGTATCATTGATATACAATCCTATGAAGGTTTCACATGAGCAGCATTGTCATTATTAGATTCCCCCATATTATCAAGATCACCCATGCACCCCACCACATTCACTGTCCATCAGAATACCAAGATACCACAGAGTCAATACTTGTCTTCCCTGTGTTACACTGTCTTCCACATGAATCCACACAAACCATGTATGCCAAACATCATGCACCTCAATGCCCTTGTCCCTCCCTCCCACAAGCCCTCCCCTAACCCTAACCCTGGCCTTTTCTAATTGCCAGTCCGTTCTTAGGGTCTGTGAATCTACTGGTATTTTGTTCCTTCAGTTATGCTTTGTTGGTATACTCCAGAAATGAGGGAAATCTTTTGGTACTTGTCTTTCTCCACCTGGTTTATTTCACTGGGCATAATACCCTCTAGCTCCATCCATGTTGTTGCAAATGGTAGGATTTCTCTCCTTCTTATGGCTGTGTAATATTCCATTGTGTATATGTACCACAACTTCTTTATCCTTTCATCCTGATGGACACTTAGGTTGCTTCTATATAGTGGCTATTGTCAATAGATCTGTGATAAACATAAGGGTGCACATGTCTTTTTGAGTCTGGGATCTTGTTTTCTTTGATAAATTCCTAGAAGTAGTGTTCCTGAGTCAAGTCATTTTTCTATTTTCAGTTTTCTGAGGAACCTAATTATAGCTTTGCATGGTGGGTGAAATAATTTAAACTCCTTCCAACAGTGTACAAGGGAGCCTTATCTCTGCATCCTCACCAGCATTTGTTAATTGTCTCATGGTTTTTGACTGTGCTGAATTGTGTGAGGTGATATCTCATTGTGTTTTCAATCTGCATTTCTCTGATAATTAGAAATGTGGGCATCTTTTCATGTTCCTATTGGCCATATGAATTTCTTCTTTGGAGAAGTGTCTGCACCTATCCTCCATCTATTTTTTAATTGGGTGATTGGCTATTTGGGTGTTTAGGCATGTGAGTTCATTATATATTTTGAATGTTAACCTCCTGTTGGATATGTCATCTATGAATATATTATCCCATAATGTAGAATGCTTTTTAGGTGTAGATGATGCCCTTTTTTTGTACAGAAACTTTTTAGTTTGATGTAGTCCTATTTGCTCTTTTTGAGTAGCTTCCCTTACCTGGGGATACATGTTCAAGAAAAAATTGGTCATGTTTATATTCAAGAGATTTTTGCCTGTTTTCTTGTAAGAGGTTTATGATTTCATGACTTACATTCAGGCCTCTGGTACATTTCAAGTTTACTGTTGCATATGGAGGTAGACAAGACAAGTTTCATTCTCTTACAAGTAGCTGTCCAGTTTTGCAAACACCAGTTTTTGAAGAGACTCTTGTTGCTCCATTGTATATCCATGGCTCTTTTATCATATATTAATTGACCATATATGCTTGGGTTTACTTCTATGCTCTCTAGTCTGTTCCATTGGCCTATGGGTCTGTTCTTGTGCCAGTACCAAACTGCCTTGATTACTGTGGCTTTGTAGTAGGGCTTGAAGTTGGGGAGCATAATACCCCTAGGTTTATTCTTCCTTCTCAGAATTTCTTTGGCTATTTGAGGTCTTTTGTGGTTCCATGTTAATTTTAGGACGATATTCTCTAGTTCATTGAACAATGCTGTTGGTATTTTAATAGGGATTGCATTGAATCTGTAGATTGCTTTAGGCAGGGTGGCCATTTTGACAATATTAATTCTTCCTATCCATGAGCACAGGATGAGTTTCCATTTATTGGTATCTTCTTTAATTTCTCTCATGAGTGTCCTGTTGTTTTCAGAGTATAGGCTTTTCACTTCCTTGGTTAGGTTTATTTTTAGGTATTTTATTCTTTTTGATGCAACTATGAATGTCATTGTTTTCCTGATTTCTCTCTCTCTCTGCTAGTTCATTGTTGGTGTATAGCAAATTAACATATTTTTGCATGTTAATTTTGTATCCTGCAAATATCTGAATTCAGATATTAGTTCTAGTAGTTTTGGAGTGGATTCTTTAGAGTTTTTATGTACAACATCATGTTATCTGCAAACAGTAACAGCTTAACTTCTTCCATGTCAATCCAGATGACATTTATTTCTTTGTGTTGTCTGACTGCCATTGCTGGGGCATCAAGTATTATGTTGTTGAATGAAATTGGTGAGAGTAGGCATCCTTGCATTGTTCCCAATCTTAAAAGAAAACCTTTCAGTTTCTCACTGTTAAGTATGATGTTGGCTGTAGGTTTGTCATATATGGCCTTTATTATGTTGAGGTACTAGCCCTCTATACCAATTTTGTAGAGTTTTTACCATGAATGTATGTTGAATTTTGTCAAATGCTTTTTCAGCATCTATGGGAATGATCATTTGATTTTTTTCCTTTTGGGTGATGTGCATGATGTTGATTGATTTTTTAAATATTATACCATCCTTACATCCCTGGAATAAACCCCACCTGATTATGATGGATATTCATTTTGATATATTTTTGAATTTTGTTTGCTAATAATTTCTTGAGTGTTTTTGCATCTATTTTCATTAGGGACATTGGTCTGTAATTTTTTTTGTGTGTGTGTGGTGTCTTTACCTGGTTTTGGTATTAGAGTGATGCTGGCATCATAGAGTGAGATTGGAAGTATTCTCTCCTCTTCTACTTTTTGGAAAACCTTAAGGAGGTTGGGTGTTAGGTCTTCATGAAACGTTTGATAAAATTTAGTGGTGAAGCCATCTAGACCTCTAGTTTTGTTCTTAGGTAGGTTTTTTATTACCAGTTCAAATTCATTTCTGGTAATTGGTCTGCTCAGAGTTTATATTTCTTCCTGGGTCAGTCTTGGAAAGTTTTATTTTTCTAGAAAGTTGTCCACTTCTTCTAGGTTACCCTGTCTGTTCACACATAATTTTACACAGTATTCTCTAATAATTCCTTGGGTGTCTGTGGTGTCTGTAGTGATTTTTCCTTTCTCATTTATGATTATGTTCATGTGTATAGACTCTCCTTTTTCCTTGATAAGTCTGATTGGGGTTTATGTATTATCTCTATTTTCCCAAAGAACCAGTTCCTACTTTCATTGATTTGATTGTTTTATTCTACTTGATTTTATTTCTTTCTGCTGTGATCTTGATTCTCCTGTCACTGTTCCAGGGCTTCCTCTCTCCACACTGCAAAGGAGCAAGGACAGAGCTGTGTGGTAGCCCCCTTAAGATCTGGCCCCACAAAATGTCTTCACCTCTCCCAGGCTGGCCCCACCCAGTGAGGACAAGAGGTGGAGGTATTCTCAGTAATTACTGATATTGATATGTCAACTAGGAACTTTTTTGCAAGACAGTGGACACACCTACTGAAGTAGAATAAGTAATTTTTTAATGGAAAACTATGAGGCAAGTTTAAGATCAGGTTAGGGCCTGGCAGTTCCAGCTGTTTGCCCTCTCACAGTGTGACCCGGACTCTCTTCCAATCCTCCAACATACTATGTGCCTATAGGGTAGACCCATTTGCAGGCACAAACTCTCTTGCTGCATCTGGGACTTTCAGCAGCTACAGTCCAACACCCATTCACTGTCCATTCTAGCAGAAATCATTTCTCCTTCTCTGGAGGTCCATGAAAAGCCAGAGGTTTAAATGCATTTAGCCTGGCTTGTTCACATTCCCATCACTGAATCCATCAGAGCACCCAGAGGATAGAATGTGAGGCTGGTTGGCTGGGATCATGGCCCATCTTCCTGATGGTTGGAACATGTGGTCTCCCTCTGGAATTGCTTGGACTGTAGCAGGAGAGATGAAGTTCCCTGGAAAGCTGAGGTGCTAGACATGGCATAAGAACAGATGCTAGGTGGGGAAAGCAGCAGATTCCATACCACTGATGGCCCAGTGCAGCTCTGGTGAACCTGAAACCCAAGGGAGGAGGCGGCAAACTGAAGGCTGGGGCTACAGCCACCCAGGCAGTGCTCCTGGTGTCCTCCCACAGAGGCATGAAGCTCTCCACTTACTGCAAAGGCAGTGTTGCTGCTGGAGGTAAATGCAAGGCTCCTGGCTCAGGTGCCAGTCTTGGCATCTCAAGATAGGCCCAGAAGACCCCTGTGCCCTCCAAAGGTACACAGGCATCATTTATGTCCCTGGGAAGTGGGAGCACGGGAGTCACACCTGACCCCTGACCACATTCCTCACCCATCCACAAAGAAGTTGGCTCATTTCCGGTCTCTTCTCCCTCCTTCATAAAGCGCCGAGACCAAAAGCTAAGATGGTAAGGATATTCTTGCACAGTGAGGTAGTGAGATTCTCAAAGATTATCCCATACTGTAGAATCTACTGGAGGCCCGAGTGGCTGAGCCAAGGTAGCCAGTGGCTCTACAAGACCATACAGTGAGAAACTGCCTGCTTAGAGACACACTCACTCTCATGTACTTAATTCTCAAAAGGTATGAAAAAAAAAGTTTTTTTAAAATCAGTAGGCCAAAGGATGTGAGAACCACAGGCCACTATAAGATTGTTGAGCCAGGGGCACATTCAGTGAGGATTTCAACCTTTCTTGTCAGACTAAGAGGCTGTCAGGGAGGAGGCACTTGCATCAACCATGGGATTGTGGGGACTTGAAACATCCAAAGAGTGTGTTCTGTGCCAGCAGCAAAGTCAGCTCAGTAATTGACATGACGGCTACTTTATCTAGGTTTTCTGCTTTTATTGGCTTTTACTTATGCATTATTTAAGAGGCCTCCGTAGACCTCCATTATTTAAACATGCTTTCAGATTTGAAACTCTCCCAGTGATTTTTCTAATATACCTATTATTCCAGTTGTTGTGTTTAAATCTTTGAACCATGTGTAATTTATTTTGCGTCTACACACTGTCTTATCAGAATTTACATCATTACATACTCTTCTCCTCAACATATTATAATAAGCATCCTATCCTAAATGGTAGTATGTTTCTGGCTAAAAGTGGATTTTATATGGGAGATCCCAGGTGGAACTCAGAAGATGTTCCAGAGACTGTATCTGGCAGAGCAAAGAATATTTATCAGGGCGCATGATGTCTGCATCTTTCCTAAAGAACCGTCATCCATTCAGCCCCAGGTTAAGCCTGGGCTGAGAGGTTGCCACAGCTACAACCACATGGGAACCTCCCCAGGACCAGAGGCCAGTCACAGAAACCAGCAGACTGCGCACCCATGCAGGATGCCTCCTGAAAGGCACGAGCATTAGTCAAAGTAGCCAATCCCACAGCAGAGGCAAAGGCCAGCCTGCTCCACCCACATGAGTCTAGGACTGGGTTCTGCTTGTGACTGACAGGCACGGGTTGCCCTACAATATACCCGTTCAGTCCCTCCTGGCCTCCCATTGGTGCAACTGCTTTGATCACAGCCCTTATTGGTGAATTGTGCCTGAAAAGGCACAGCAAACCCATACCTCGCCTTCTCCAACATACCACGTTCCAGAGAGAGGGAATCACGTGGACATCGCACAGTGCCTGTCCACGGTAGCCACATGGAAGCAATGCCAGGGAGACTGAGAGGTAATTGGGAGCCTTTGCCTTTATGAAGATGCAGTGTGAAAACCTTTCTGAACCTTCCACCCTACACCTTAAAGAGACCCTCCAGCCTGAGAGAAGCTGATCCCCTCACCCACCCTGAGAGGTTCCAGATCCCCTCAGCCACACAGGACACCAAATCCCAGCACCTTGAGGGACCCTAAATCCGCTAACCTGGAGGGATCTCACATCTCTGCATGAAGAGCACCTCATACAAACCACCTCATCTTCAGAGATCTCAAAGCCCTTCACCCAGAGAAATACTAAATCCCCTAAGGCCTAGAGCCCTCCCGATACCCTCAGTAACCCCAGCTCCCCTCAGCCTGAGCCATGCCCAAAACTCTCCACCCAAGTAACCCTAACTATAGCACCTACAGAGAGAACAAGTTTCCTCAGTCTCAGAGACTTTGAATACCCCAAGCCTGAAAACTATTCATTTCACCTCAGCTTCAAAAACCCAAAGGTACCTCAACATCAGAGGTCCTAAGCCCCTTTAATGAGACTCCAAATTTCCTTAGCCTGACAGTCCTCAAATTTCCTTAGCCTCAAAGATTTAAAATCCTCTCAAACTGAGCATTCTAAATCCCTTGAGCCCGAGACTCCAAACGTTCTTCTGAGAGACTGCAAATGCCATCAGCCATTAGGATCCCAATTCTCCTCAGTATGAGACCCCAAAACCCCTCACTCAGCAGCCCCAATTTCCACAGCCCAAGATCTGTGTTCCTTAGAAATTTAGACAGCTTTACACCCAGATTTCTCCAGAATTCGTACATGGAGATCCCCATATCTCTTCTCTGAGAAATATGCATTTCTTCTTGCTGGATCAGTTTCATGATCATCATCCTGACCCCAGTTGTGGCATCCAGTGGTCTGCATCTCCCTGGAAGTCCTCCAGGCTGAGAACTGCCTCCAACACCCACTGCCAGGGCACTCCAGACACCTTAGCCACCTTTTCCCAGAGGAACTCGGCTGCAGGGGACTAAAGAAACAATATTCAGCTCATGTTAGGCTGGTTGTGGCCACTGGATATGCTCCCATCCCACCAATGCCCCCATCTTTCCCCACTGGGTCCCCACATCTTCCTGCCCTGGATAGGAACACCCGCCTTGGGGCAGTTGTCTGGGCGGCCTCCCCCTCTCTGCACCTTTTACCTTCACAGGTGCCTTGCTTTGGGGCTGGAAGACTTAGGGACACTTGCTGGCTTCAGAGTTCCAGCAGGACCTGCCTGGCCATACCAAGCACCATGAACTCCGACATGTCCCTGGAGAACAGTAAGGGACACTCAAAGGGAATGAGCTGGAAGGCTACGGAGAGAGGTGTGGAAGGTGAAGCCAGGCTCCAGATGGGATCTGTAAGAAGGAGGGGAGGAAGGGCCCAGTGACATGGAGCCTGCACCAGTAGGCAAGCCTGTCTGTGAATGCATGCAGGATTTCTGAGACATGGGGAGAAAACCGGACCCTAGCATCAGGAACTACTCTATGTCATGGGAGGAATGGAAAAATTCTCACTTGGCACAGTAATTCAGTACCCAGTCAGGAGACAGAGGCCTTACCCTTATTTCAGAGACCACCCTGCAGCCTCAGGCTACACCCTACATGCAAGATGGAGCAGAAGGCCCAACACACAGTTCTGACTTGTATTAGTAAATCACTGATGGAACCTATTATTTTCTCTAGGCCAGAGATGCTTACAAAGAAATTCCCATATACTTTTCCAAGAAAGAATGGACAGAGATGGGAGACTGGGAGAAAATCCGATACAGAAATGTGAAAAGGAGCTATGAAGCACTGGTCTTTATAGGTAACACGACATGTGGAGTGCAGAGTAGCCTGGAAAGCAAGTCTTAAACCCCTGTATCAGTCTGTCTCTCTCTCAGGTTTCTCCATCTGCCCACAGTTCCCTTCTGTGTGGAGACAAACCCACAGGAAAATACTTTTTTACCAGTGTGGGGCCGGTACTGGTAATGGGGCGCTCACCTCCTGCCTTACCCTAGACCCTCTCAGCACATCCGACTGAGTCGCCATGACTTTATAGTGCTTTCATTTCTTGTTGTGCTTTGTTCATTCTTCCAGCTCTTCTCTTTTAAGGCAAAGTTTTTGCTTCTTTCCAGGTCTCAGATCTCCTCGACCAGCTTTCATGTGTCGTTGCACGCAGGCCATCAAGCACTACCTGGATGACACTGAGGATTCTGATGAAGAATGGATGCCCAGTCAGCAAGGTGAGGAGCCAGGGGGATTTAAAGGTGTCCTGAAACTGACCTGGTTTCAGGTACCAGCTGGGTCTCAGGAGTTAACAAAAGAAGCACTATTTCCTAAAAATCACAGCCATTCACAAAGCAAGCAAGATACAAAACAGCATATTATACAGTAAGAGACAATTCATATAAAGGTTTTAGATGGGTAAAGTAATTATATGTTATTTAAAGATATATTAATAAGGAACAAATGTATAACAATTGGAAGATAATAATACCAAATTCAGAGTAGTTATCACCACAAAAGAAGAAGGAAGGACTGGCAGGTGGTTTCACTGTATATTGATTCATTTTCTGTTTGTTTTTATTTTTGTGCTTGATTTTTGAAGTAGAAATGAGGACCTGATGTCTTTCGTAGCAGAATGTTGCAATAAGACTGAATGGTGGTGGATATATATTTTCTCCAGTGTTAACCCTCCATACTTAAAAATACATCATTATATGCTTTTGTAAAACATTGTTAACTAATGAAAAGGCAGTAAAGGAAATCTTAGACTATAAATCCAAAAGGGAGCTTTCTAACACTAATCTCATGATTATTCAGTTATTGGATCAAATGTCTTAGAATAGGGCATGATTAATATATTATGTAAAGTTGCATGATCTTTGTATGTACACTGAATCATACCACATGGTGTTCCTACACAAAAGTGAATGTGATTTTTTGCCTGCATTCCAAAAACTGTTTTGAGAGAGCTAGTTAGTGTCGCTGAACTTTCCCACATGTCTCTAACCAGAAACAGCATCTGCTAAATAAATGAGGTACAATCACCCTAAAAAATAATGAGAGGCTCACTTCTGCTGCCCCTCAGACAGGAGATATTAAAAGAGTCAGTCTGCCTAAACTCAGAAAGCAATTGGATTAGGTTTATTATTCTCCATCTACAGATTTCTGAGTCCTTAGGATCTTAAAAGTAGTTTTAAGAGATCTGAAATCCACAAAGGTTTTGACATGGAAGGAAAGATTTTGCAGGAATCCATATGCCCATGGTTTATTGTATATCTGTGCATCTCAATCTGGATGCAATTAAAACCCCCACCCCAGCCGATTTCTTTATTTATTTTTATTGTGGTTTAAAAGAGAATGAAAAAAAATAATAAATTTTCCTCAGCAGTTTTTAAGTAGGCAAAATGGTATTATTAACTGCATGCACATTGTTGTACAACAAGTTGCTTGGACTTTTCATCTTCTATGACTGAAACTCTATACCAGTGAGCAACTCCCCAGGAGATCCTCCCCCAAGCCCCAGGCAACCATCATTCCATTTTCTGTTTCCATGAATTTGATTACTTTATATATCTCATATACGTATTTCTCATTTGTGATTGTTTTATCTCATTTAGTGTAGTGTCCTCAAGGTCCACCCATGATGTAGCATATGAGAGTATTTCCTCCTTTTTTAAGGCAGACTAATAATCCCGTGCGCGCGCGCGCACGCGCGCGTGTGTGTCTGTGTGTGTGTGTGTGTGTGTGTGTGTGTGTGTGTGTGTGTCTGTGTGTGTGTCTGTGTGGATAGCACATTTTCTTCATCCATTTATCAATCATTTAGGGTGCTTTCATAACTTGCATACTGTGAGTAATGCTGCAGTGCAATGAGTGCAGAAATATTTATTCAAGATCCTCTTTTCAAATTCTACTCATATATAATCACAGGGAAGTTCTATTTCTAATTATTTGATTAAACTCCCTACTGTTTTACATAGTGGCTGCAACACTTTACAGTTCAACAAACAGTGTGTCAGTATTTAAGTTTCCCAACATCCTTGTCAACACATGGTATTATATGTTATTTTCATACTGGCCATCCTAACAGGTATGAGATGTTTTAATTTGCATTTCCATGGTGATTATTGACATTGACCATCTTTAATATGTTTTTGGGCCATTTACACGTATCTTCTTTGAATAAATATCTATTCAAGTCCGTTTCCATTGTATTAGTCAGCTTGGGTTGCCATAATGAAATACCACAGAGTGAGTGACAATCCAGAGAAATGTGTTTTTCTCACACTTCTGGAGACTGAAGTCCAAGATCAAGGTGCTATCATGGTGAAATTCTCTTCCTTGCTTTTAGGCAACCTCCATCTTGCTCTGTGTTTGTACTCTTCTTTGTGCATACTACTTGGGAGAAAGGCATAGATCTTTCTCTTCCTGATGAGACCAATCCATCATGAGGGCCCCACTCTCATGATGTCATCCACCCCTAATTACGTCCAAAATGCTCCATCTCCAAGTGCCAACACATTGAGGATTAGGGTTTCAACACAGGAGTTTTGGAGGGACACTATTGAGTCCAGAGAACCCAATTTTAATTAAGTTACTTGATTTTTCACTGCTGAATTGCAGGAGTTCCTTACATATTCAGAGAGTAAAACCTTATCAGACGTATGTTTTACAACTACTGCCTGCCTTCTACACATTGTCTTTTCACTCTCTTGATTGTGTCATTTGTTTCACAGAAATCTTTAGTGGTCTCATCTATTTTTTATTTTGTTTATTGTACTTCTCAAGACATATCTCAGAAATCATTACCCATTCCAATGTCAGGAAGTTTGTCCTTGTTTTTTCCTAAGAGTTTTATACTTTAAGGTCTCCTATTTGGCCCTGTACTCAACTTTGAGCTGATTTAAGTATATGATGTTTTAAAAAGGGCCCATTTTCATTCATTTGCATGTAGATACTCTCAGTCCCACCGTTTGTTGAAGAGACTGTATCCTTTCCATTTACTGTATCTTCTTTAATTTCTTTCCGCAACGCTCTCTGGTTTTCGGTGTGCAAATGTTTCACTTCCTTCGTTAAGTTATTATTTCATTCATTTTGTTGTTGTTCAAAATGGATTGTCTTCTTAGCTGCATTTTTATATCGTTCCTTGTTAGTGCATAGAAGTACAAGTCATTTTTGAGTGTTAATTTTGTATTCTGCAACGTGCGGAATTTATTACTTCTAACAGGATTTTGAGAAGAAACTTTACAATTTTCTCCATATGAGATCTCACAAAGACATAATTTTACTTCTTTCTTGCCAAGTCGGATTCCTTTTATTTCCCTTTCTTGTGTGATTCCCGCGCTTGTTCTTGCAGTTCTATCTTGAATGGAAGTGGCAAGCAAGAGTGGGCATCCATGGCTTGTTCTTAATCTTACAAGAAATGCTCTCACTTTTTTCACTGTTGAATATGAGGTAGAGGTGGACTTTTCATATATGACTTTTATTGTAGGGAGGTAATTTCCTTCTACTCCCAGTTTGTTGGGTATTTTGTCAAAAAAGGCCAAATTATTATTCAATGATAGATTTAATAGATAGTTTATGAACATAGGAAGGAATATAAATGATATTTTCTCTAGTTTTTAAACATTTTTAAAAAATTAGATGATGAGCCCAAAAGAAATCCTCGATGGTACCTCAGAAACCATTTTCCTATCGCCCTCCAATACTCCTTGTACTCAACATTCTAGTTCAGACTGCCATGTCCCTAATGCGAATTTCCAGACTTTGGAATTACTTACCAACTGGAACATTGACCTTTCTTCACCTTTAGACAATCCTTCTTGGGTGGCCTTCAGAGTGGAATGGAGTAAAACATGAAAAGGTGAGTATTTCCTAAATCCTATTGACAAGAAAATTTTTCTCATGGACCCCAACACAGGTAAGAGGAGGAGAAGGCACTGAGTGTGCTAGAAACTGCTGCCTTCCTTTCCTGATCCCTTCTGCACAATGTCTGATACATTTTAATAGCTAGTAAGAACAGCAACAAATCAGCTACTGTCTGTTTCTATTTTTACAATATTTCAGAATTTATTTTAAGCATTTTACATGAGCAACCTGACTTGAACCTCACAGTGACCCTATGAGGTAGGTACTATAACCATCACCATTTATAGATGAGGAAACCGAGGTAATGAAATGTTTGATTATACACCTTAGATCACAGTTTCAGTGGTAGTGCAATCTGATCCAAAGCTTCTTCTCTAAACCACTTAAAAGCCCATAAAACTTACTTAGTTTTCTAAAACGCACACTGTCGTTATTCGTAACTTCACTCATCTTATGGAGAACTCACAAAACCAGACATTATAAGAAAATAAAGTTAAAACAACTAACCCTAAAAAAGCAACAGAAAATAAGTTGGCACCAGATTGCTTAAAGATCTCACGAACAAACAGGTAACCCTTAATGCAGTGGGCCCTTCACTCACCTCTGCTTAAGGGCAGGAGGAATAGAAACACAGTGGGGAGAGGGTGGAGGCCTAGAACTACTGAACACCCAGCCCTGGAGGTCTTCTTTGGGAGCAGAAACCTACACTGCATGGTGCTCTGGACTCTACTGGGGTTGGAAAGATTAGATAGGTGGGATACTCAGAGAGACTGAGATTCAAGCCATTTGTGGAGGACATGGATTCACATCCGGCCACTCTGGGACAAAGGAAAGGCTGGCAGTCTGTGAGGCTTTCTAGCAGCAGGAGGACTCTTGAAGGGGCAGAGTTGGCATGGAGCATGTTGCGCTAGAGAAGAGATAGGTGGACAAGGTTGTCTGGGCACACTCTGCCCAGCAGGTTGGGAACTTTGAGGAGCTTAAAGCACTCCTGAAATCCACCTGGCTAGCTGCTCAGCCCCGATGCCCACCACTGTGATGCACAGCCTGCTGCACCTTCCTCCTGTTCTGCTGGCACGAGCTCACAAACCAGTAGTCCCTGGTCTGGTGTCAGCCAGAGGGAGGCCCTTCCTATGGCAGCTACAGATGCAAAGCACAGAGGCTTACACCTGTGTGCTTGGCCCACTTCTTCTGACAGGGCACTGCAGCCGGGAAGCAGGAAACAGCTCTTTCCTCCCCTAAGGCACTGCAACCATTCCACTGTAACCCCCAACATCACTCCAGGGGCTGAGCAGCTCCAGAGACTAGAGCTTCTGGGCACTAGAGGATGCCACATACAAATATGAAACATCGAAAGAAAATCTCAGAAACACCAGGAAAAGAGCCAAATGAAAACAATCGTACCAATCTTCCTGAAAGGGGGTACAAAATAAAAATCATAAACATGTTCATGGAGATACAGAAAAATATTAAAAAATTCAGAGATGAATTTAGGACAGAGATGCAATCATTAAGAAATTCCATATCTGAAATACAACACAAAATGGAGGAATTTAAAAGCAGATTAGATGGAGTAGAAGAGATGGTAAATGGAAGAGAAATTATAGAAGAGGACTACAAAGAAGCTGAGGCACAGAGAGAAAAAAGAATCTCCAGGAATGAAAGAATATTGAGAGAACTGTGTAGCCAATCCAAATGGAATAATATTCGCATTATAGGGGTACCAAACGAAGAAGAGAGAGGAAAAGGGTTAGAAAGTGTCTTTGAGGAGGTAATTGCTGAAAACTCCCCCAATATGGAGAAAGAAATACTCTCTCAAAGCATGGAGGAGCAAAGGTTGCTCAACATAAGGGACCCAAAGAAGACATCACCAAGACATTTAATTAAAATGGCAAAGATCAAGGATGAAGACAGACTTTTAAAAGCAGCTAGAGAGAGAAAAAAGATTGTATGCAAAGGAAAACCTATCACGCCATCATCAGACTTCTCACTAGAAACCTTACAGGCAAGAAGGGAGTGGCAAGATATATTTAATGCAATGAAGCAGAAGGGCCTCAAGCCAAGAATACTCTCTCCAGCAAGATTATCATTTAAGTTTGAAGGAGGAATTAAACAAGTTTCAGATAAGCAGAAGCTGAGAGAATTTACCTCCCACAAACCACCTCTACAGTACATTTTGGAGGAACTGCTACGGATGGAACTGTTCCTCAGGCTAAATAGCTGTCACCAGGGGAAATAAAACCACAGCATAGAAAGTAGCATAATTCATTACTAAGCAGATGCAAAATCAAATGAACTGCCCCACTGTCAATCAAGGGATAGACAGAGTACAGAATATGATACCTAATATGCAAAGAATGGAGGATGAAGAAAAATGAGGAAAAAAACAGAACCTTTAGGTTGTGTTTGTAATAGCATACTAAATGAGTTAAATTAGAGTATTACATAGTAAGGGAATTACCATTTAACCTTTGGCAACCACAAATCTAAAGCCTGCAATGGCAATAGGTGAATACATATCAATAATTACCCTAAATGTAATGGTCTGAATGCACCAATCAAAAGACATAGAGTCTCTGCATGGATAAAAGACAAGACCTGTCTATATGTTGCATACAAGAGACTCACTTTAAACGCAAAGACATACACAGACTAAAAGTGAAGGGATGGAAAAACATATTTCATGTAACTAACAGAGAGGAAAAAGCAGGAGTTGCAGTAATTGTATCAGACAAAATAGACATCAAAACAAAGAAAGTCACAAGAGACAAAGAAGAAAATTATATAATGATAAATGGGGCCATCCAAAAAGAGAATATAACCATTATAAATGTCTATGCTCACAACAGAGGAGCACCCACATATGTAAAACAAATACTAAGAGAATAAAAGGGGGAAATAGAAGGGAGCAGATTCATTTTAGGAGACTCCATCACGCCACTTACTCCAAAGGACAGATCAACAAGACAGAAAATAAGTAAAGAGACAGAGGCACTGAGCAACACACTAGAACAGATGGACCTAACAGACATCTACAGAACTCTACATCCAAAAGCAACAGGATACACATTCTTCTCAAGTGTACATGGAAGGTTTTCAAGAATCATTCACTAGGCCACAAAAAGAACCTCAGCAAATTCAAAACGATTGAAATTGTGCCAATCAGCTTCTCAGATCACAAAGGTATGAAACCAGAAGTAAAGTACACAACAAAAATGAAAAGTTCCACAAACACATGGAGGCTTAGTAACATGCTCCTAAATAATCAATGGATCATTGAACAAGGAAAAACAGAGGTCAAGCAATATATGAAGACAAATAACAATAATAACTCAACACCAGAAAATGTGTGGGACGCAGCAAAGGTCATGCTAAGAGGAAAGTATATTGCAATACCAGCATACCTCAGGAAAGAACAGCAAACCCATATGATCCATTTAAACTCACAAACCAGAATAGGAAGAAAGAATGAGGCCCAAAGTCAGTAGAAGACATAATAAAGATTAGATCAGAAAATTGTGAATAATAAAACAGCAGAAAGAATCAATAGAATCAATGAAAGCAAGAGTTGGTTCTTTGAGAAAACAAACAAAACATAAAATTCTAGCCAGACTTATCAAGAAAAAAGAGAGTCCACACACACAAACAGAATCAAAAATGAGAAAAGAAAAATCATGATAGACACCACAGAATTACAAAGAGTTATGAGAGAATGCTATTAAAATTTATAAGGTAACAAACTGAATAACCTGGAAGAAAAGGACAACTTTCTAGAAAAACACAACTTTCTTAGGCTGACCCAGGAAGAAACAGAAAAACTGAATAGACCAACTACTAGCAATGAAATTGAATTGGTAATCAAAAACTACCTATAAACTAAACCCCTTTACCAGACAGTTTCACTTCTGAATTTTATCAAATATTTAGTGAAGACATAATACCAATCCCCCTTAAAGTTTTCCCAAAAGTAGAAGGGGGAATACTCTCAAGTTTATTCTATGAGTCCTGCATCACTCTAATCCAAACCTGACAAAGACCCCACAAAAAAAGAAAATGAGTGACCAATACCCCTGATGAACATAGATTCAAAAATACTCAACAAAATATTAGTGAACCAAATTCAAAAGTACATGAAAAAGATCATCCATCACGATCAAGTAGGATTTATTCCAGGGATGCAAGGATGGTACAACATTCAAAAATCCATCAATATCAACCACCACATCAACTAAAAGGACAAAAATCACACGATCATCTCCATAGATGCTGAAAAGGCATTCAACAAAACTCAATATCCATTCATGATAAAACCGCTCAACAAAATGGGTATGGAGAACAAGAACCTCAACATAATAAAGGCCATATATGACAAACCCACGGCCAACATTACAGTTAACAGCAAGAAGCTGAAAGCCATTCCTTAAAGATCGGGAACACGACAAGGATGCCCACTCTCCCCACTTTTATTCAACATAATTCTGGAGGTCGTAGCCACAGCAATCAGATAACACAAATAAATAAAAGGCATCAGATTGGCAAGGAAGAAGTCAAATTGTTCCTGTTTGCAGATCACATGACATTGTACATAAAAAGCCCTAAAGAATCCACTCCAGAATGACTAGATCTAATATCTGAAATCAGTAAAGCTGTGGATACAAAATTAATATGTAGAAATGTGTTACTTTTCTATACACTAATGATGAACTAGCAGAAAGGGAATTCAGGAATAAACTTTCATTCACAATTTCATCAAAAACAATGAAATACCTAAGAATAAACCTAACCGAGGAAGTGAAAGACCTATACTCTGAAAAGTACAAGACACTCATGAGAGAAATTAAAGAAGGTATCAATAAACAGAAACATTTATTTAATCTGTAGATTGCTTTAGGCAGGATGGCCATATAACTATGGGGTTATATAATCTGTGCTCAAACATGAAAGGACTAAAGAAGACTGTACTTGGGGCATGGAGAACAGGGCAGGGAATGGACACCCTAAATTATTCCCCACCTCTATGTAAGATGAGGTAGGGGCTGGCCAGCTTCTGAGCATGTGTTGGGAATCAGTAAATGTGTTCTCATTCTCATTGGTTTCTCATAAAATCTAGAAATCTAAGACACTGATGGCATGAATGACATGACTGCTCATGGGTAGGAAGAATTAGTATTGTCAAAATGGCCATCCTGCCTAAAGCAATCTACAGATTAAATGCAATCTTTATTAAAATACCAACAGCAGAAGAAATTCATATGGCCAACAATCACATGAAAAGATGTGTTACACATCAGTAATTATTAGGGAAATGCAAATTAAAACTACAGTGAGATATAAACACATACCAGTTAGGATGGCCAACACAGAAAAGACTAGGAACCACAAATGCTGCTGAGGATGTGGGGAAAGGGGAACCCTCCTACATGGCTGGTGAAAATGTAAACTAGTTAAAGCATTGTGGAAATCATTGTGGAGGTTCCTCAAAAAACTAAAAATAGAAATACCAGTTGACCCAGGAGTTCCACTTCCAGGAATTTACACTAAGAATAAAGCAGCCCAGTTTGAAAAAGGCATATGCACCCCCATGTTTATCGCAGCACTGTTTATAGTAGCCAAGGAATGGAAGCAAACTAAGTGTCCATTAGTAGATGAATGGATAAAGAAGAGGTGGTATTTATACACAATGAAGCATTATTCAGCCATAAGAAGAAAACAAATCCTAACATTTGCAACAATGTTGATGGAGCTAGAAGATATTATGCTCAGTGAAATAAACCAGGGGGGGGAAGACAAGTACAAAATTATTTCACTCATCTGTGGACCATAAGAACAAACCAAGAACTGAAGGAACAAAACAGCAGCAGAATCACAGAACCCAAGAATGGACTAACAGTTACTGAAGGGAAAGGGGTGGGGGAGGGTTTGCAAGAAGGGAGGGAGAAGGGGAATAAGGAGCATTAAGATTACCACACATAATGCAGGGGGGAACACGGGGAAGGCAGTATAGCACAGGGAAGAGAACTAGTGACCCTATAGGATCTTACTATGCTAACGAACAGTGACTGTAATTGGGTATATGGTGGGGGACTTGATAATGGGTGGAATTTAGTAACTACAATGTTACTCATGTGATTTTATATTAATGACACTAATCAGGGAGGAAATAGGGGGTTATATAATCTGTGCTCAAACAAGGAAAAAAGGACCAAAGAAGAGTGTACTTGGGGTATGGGTAAAAGGGCAGGGAATGGACACCCTAAATTATTCCCCACTTCAGGGTAAGATGAAGTAGGGGTTGGCCAGCTTCTGAGCATGTGTTGGGATAAGAATATGTGCCCTTATTTTCCCTGGTGTCTTATAAGATCTAGAAACCTAAGGCACTGATGACAATATATATTTTCATCCATCACTAAAAACTATGGCATGCTAAATACACAGTACTCCAGTCATTTCACTGTGCTAATTGCTTTAAATAGGGGCTATTATTTAATTCACCCAAACACTGTATGAAGATACTCTTATTATCTCCATTTACAGACAAGAGTCCTGGTACAGACTTGTTCAGTGGGTGCCAAACAGATCTAAAGCTAAGGGCAAACTGGCTAAGTTGAAGGTTTTGCTGCTAGCTGACTCTCTTCACTTCTCACTATGGATTGGTGTATTTTTCTTGGTGATGTTTAAGTTTCATATATATGAATGTTGGCAATATGAAACGAACCAACATACTGAATTTATAACTACTTAACGAAACTTCACCCCCAGGGGAGTGCACATTTAGAAGTGTAAGACTAAAAAATACTATTAAAAAGAACACTTACAGGAAAAGTGAAAAGGAAGTTACTCAATTACTGTAAGCCTTTTTTTCACAACACAGTCATAGATAGAAAGTATGTCTTTGCACTCAAATAGTTTCATGGATTAAATTTAGTAAGTAATTTTTAAAGGTCTCAACCATTAGTTATCAGGGAAATACAAATTAAAACCACAATGAGATAAAACTCCACACTCATTAGGAAGGCTAAAATTTAAAAGACAGACCACAATAAGCAAGGCGATAATTAGCAAAGATTCAGAAACACTAGAACTTCTAGACGGAATGTATAAAGTACAACCACTTCGGAAAAAAATATAATAATGTATTATAAAATTAAACTTCATTCACCATATGAATCAGTCATTTCATTCTCAGGTATTTACCGAAGAAGAATAAAAAGACTTCTACATGGATGATAATAAAAGCTTTATTCATGAGAGCTGAAAACTGGAAGCAACTCAAGTATAAAAAAAAGTGTACGTATAAACAAATTGTGATATATGCATACAATACTACTCAGCAAAAAAAGGAATTACTGATTTACAGCACAAATGAGTATCAAGTCTTACAATGAGCACAACAAGACACAAAAGAGTACATGTGTATGATTCCATTTATAGGAAATTCTAGAAAAGAAAAAACTAATTTTTATTGACAGGAAAGAGAGCAGTGGTTGCCTGGGACAGAATGTGAGGGAGGGGACTGACTGCAAAGAGACACAGAACTTTCAGAATCATGGACATGTTTTCTATCTTGAAAAGACGGTATTTCACCGGTGTTTACATATGTAAAACTTCACTTAGCTGACAATTAGGTATTCATTCAGATGAGTAGAATCTCGTGACCAATTTGAGCTGTTCAAAAAATAATTCTGTCTCATGGGAGGGTAGGAGGTTAATATACATACAGGTTAACAGATAATTTGGTATGCTGAATGGTATTACACTCTAGGTCAGTAGTTGAAATAGACAGTCGTTAATGTTCAATCTCAAGACACTCTGACCACTATTAATAGAGAATATCAACAATTATTAACTTCCTATCCTAAAATGGCCCCTTAATTATTTCTTTCCTGTAAGGTTTATTATGCTGATGTATAATAATACAGTCAAAATATATAGAAAAATATATCACAGGTCAGGGTCCCCTATGTTCTTGGCACTTTAAAGTAATACAGAGCTTATGAATCAAAATACTGCACGTTGAAAAATATCTTACGAGCTGTGCAGCCAAGACACTTGAGAACTGTTCACAGCATATGGGAGAGCTGTCTGTGCTCTTGAACCATATGTAGTCTGGAACCTCTTCCTTATCTCATTTAGAAAATTAAAGGCTCAGGAATGTTCAAAATCCTGAAAAGAGACCAACACAGAGTTCACATTAGAAAGGAAACAAAGATGATATGCATGCATGATTAACAACCACCACCAGAACAAATAGCATTTACTGAGCAATGTTCTATAAAGAGAAAGTAGCACTGACCTCACTTTAAGCAAAGGTTCTGAAAAGAAAACTAACTTGTCAAAAGTCCAAACAACTAGTAAATGAAAGAGTTGAGTGTTCACTCCAAATATGTTTGGTTATTGCCAGCTGAAGATAACAGCACCTAGGTTAGCTTCCTCAGAGATGGAATTGGGTTTTACTTCCTCCATATCTTTTACAGGATCTATTATTAGAAGGCCTAGCACAATATGACTAATAAATCCGTAATAATAGTCTTTCACACATTAAGATAACACTACTGTCATAAAGAGTGAAATAATTTTTATCAATAGTGTTGGTACATATAAAAAGAACAAGTGATGTACTCTTGTCTACTCCCAGGCATTCAAAAAGTAAGTATGTGTGCATATCAATCAAACAATAGCTCAAAAAATGGAAGACTAATCTACCATCCCTAATTTAGTGATATTTCTCATCTACATTAATTTTTACATCAGTTATTTCAGATATGGCTGGATTTTTTAAATAATTGAATCCAGGGATAAAAATCATTGAGATGATCACTATGCTTGACACTCATCTCCGTTTCACCCAAGATGATTAGTCTAAGCCAAGGGTTATTGAACTGGGGTCAATGGTCAAAATTAATGGGGCACATATACTTACATAGAAAAAAAACTGCACTGTATTTTTACCATCTTTAAATTTCAGCTGTGAATGTAGGTAACAAATCAGAGTAGTATTACACAATACCTATGGTATTCTGTCACCAGCAGATATATTTTTTCATACGCAATCAGCTTTAGACATTTTGAAATACCATTTATACTCATTTCCACTTCAAAATTCTTAGTTAGTAGAATCATGATTAGATCTTATTTAATGAATTCCTAAAGAAGCATACACATTACCATATCGATTTTTAGAATACTTTGACTTCAATATAATTGGTTTCACTGATAAGAAAGTGCCCTTTTTTATTAAGGTATAATTAAAATACACTCTTATAAAGTTTTCACATGAAAAACAATGTGGTTGCTACATTCATCTTTATTATCGAGTCCCTCCATACCCCACTGCAGTCACTGACCATCAGTGTAGTAAAATTATAAACATGTGTTTTATTGCAAACATTTTTAGACATTCTTAGAGTGGCCTATGAGTATCAAAGGGGTCAATGCAAAACAAAGTTTAAGAACCCTGACCTATGGTAATCATGCAAATTCTCAGCCTCTTGTCAGTGATCAATTAAGAAAGAAGCATGTAACCTCTTCCCAGCCAATGAGACATGGAAGGAAGTCCATACTGAAGGCGGGAGGGTACACTTGGAGAATATCCCTCATTCCTACAATAAGAGACTCAGGTAGACATAGTCCCTCTTCTCTGGACATGAATAAATAAGCATGAAGCTCCATGCAACCATAATGGAAATGTGTCTAGGAGGAAGCTGACACTAATGATACCAAAGAGAAAGGACTATGATGGTGCTGTTAAGTCTCTAGCAT
Source organism: Manis javanica (assembly GCF_040802235.1). Taxonomy (NCBI): domain Eukaryota; kingdom Metazoa; phylum Chordata; class Mammalia; order Pholidota; family Manidae; genus Manis; species Manis javanica. Next base: position 1,293,845 of record NW_027332170.1, on the reverse strand, counting down.
TTTGTACCTAGAACCTACAAACATTCAAAACACAACCTAACAATGTGACATAATTATCAAGTTGATGATGTATTGTGATTTTGATTTCCAAAAAATCTACAAACATTAAACTATTCATTATTAGAGTATGAAATAATGTATTTAATATTTCAGACAAATTTAGAAATGATTTTATACCAAATAGTCATAATTATGAACACCATTTCTTACTACATGAAAGGATAATGTGGAAGTCACAAGAGGTTAAGCTAAAATTCTACCAAGACTGAGTTGATTTGCATGTGACCAGATTATCAACTTTTCTTGTCATTTGCTGCACTACATGATAAATGCAAAGTATAGAAAAAATTTACATTCACATCAGCTTTACCACCACAGACATAGATAATTAGGAAACTGACTCTATTAACATTACATATAGTTGAACAGCAACATGTCTTCAAATTACTGACATCATCAGTGATACAAAGATATACAGTCCTGTTTTTGCAGATGTAATGAAATGAATAACTGTAGAATAAAAGACATAAAACTTATTGTGGTCATAAGCAATATCTCTTTCACATGTATCTTTTATATTGTAAGTAAATTTAGGACTGCCAAGGTGACCATTTTATTTACAGATATTGTCTATTCTCTTTCCCACACCCATATACCTGTTTCCCTCAAGTCAAACTGATAGGAATAAGAAAGAAATTAAAGAGGTCTCTACCCTAGGTATATAGAACATCACCCATTAAAATGGTAGCTGCAAGTGTGCAAATTGAACTCTTAAGTCCTGAATAAGAGATGGCATTTCAGAAGGGCATAAAATTAAAATTAATCTCCAATGGGCCATAAAGTCTTCCTTGAATTCTTCTAAAATCTCAAAACAAAGACTTTTTCTACCACATACTCAATAACATTTGTTTGGTATCTACTTTGAGCCAGTTACTGGGCTGCATCGGAGGCTACAAAATATGCAAAACCATCAGTCGTGTCTTCACAGAGATCATGGTGAAGGGATTACAAAGAAGCATGGTAATGAGGATGATGAGGAATTAAAAAGACAGTACATGGAGCTGTGTGAACATGCAGGAGGCACGTAACAGCATTGAGGGTAACATGGACGACATCCTGGAGCAAGCATTGTTTGAGCTGAGCCTGAAGAATGAGTAAGAGATAGCAAGGTGAAAAGCAAAATAAGAATGTTCCAGGGTGAGAGACCAAAAAGCATAAGGGCCTGTAGGTAAAAGAACACATAATGGGTTTAGAAAGAAACACTAGTTTCCACTACTAGAATATAGAGCTTTTATGAAAAAATTAACTGCCTGTGACACTAGAGAAGTAAGCAAATACCAGGTTATACAGAACTATAAAACCTCACTATGCATTATCCTAACAATAACGAAAAAGCATCAAAAGGTTTCACCCTGGGGTGAGAGTGATTAGATTTGCCATATAAAAGAATACTATTGCTAGAATGTGGAGAACTGACTGAAAGGAAGACCAGACAGGAGACTACTGCAGCACTGCAGGTAAGAAATGATAAGATAAATAAAGAAGAGACAGAGAAGAAACAGATCTTAACTTGGTGATTGGCTGTTGGAAGATGCAGAGAGATAACTCAAGTTGGCTTCCCAGATTGCTACCTTGGGCAAGTGGCTAGACAGGAGTACTTGTTGAATTATGTTATTAATGTTCACATGGAAGCTTGCCAAGAATTTCAACGAAGTACAGGAACTCAGGCAAAATGTCTTCCCTCGTTACTCTGAAACTGTTTACATCATTTCCACCAATGACTTCCACACTGCAGTATCCTGTGGCTCTCTCTGAAACATATAGAGTTCACTGCTTCTTTCTTCTGGAAAATGTTTTTCTCTCCACTAGATTCTTTATACCAGGCTTCCCTGGTTTATGCAGTAGTCTCCCTCTTTCTTGATCTTTTCCAGTGTCCTCCATCCCTCCCGATTTCCTAACTTCCTGTTTTGTTTCTTAACTTAAACATCCTTTCTCATGTTTTATTGTTTATTTTCAGCTACCACAATTACAATGATAATTCTCAAATCTATATCTGACTGAAAGGAAGACCAGACAGGAGACTAGTACAGCACAGGAGACTGACTACTCCTGAGCTCCAGGCCTGCATATGCTACTGTCTACTACCATATCCAACTGGGCATACCACAGACAACTTAAACATATGTCCAAAATGGAAGTCATCATTTCCCCCACAAAAGTATTTTTGTCCTTCCTGGGAGTAACTTGGTGCAAAGACACCAAAAGCAATGAGGTATGGTCCCTGCCATCAAGGAGCCTATAGTCAGGAAAGAGATGCAAAAAATAAAGATAGACGGCAATTCTAATACACAGTGGTAAGTGCTACAATATGAATAAACACAGGATGCTATGGAGACACAAAAAGGATGCACCTGGCCCAGTATTTGAGTTCAGGGTTTCTAGAAGAGGAAACATCTAAGCTCAGGAAGACAGTCAAGTTTTTAAAAAGTAAGTAAGACAAATATATTCTAGTAAAAGGTAATACCTATTGCAAAGGGCAGTTATAGAGAAAGAACCCAGCCCTGAAAGGCAAATAGCTACGTATGGCTGGAGCACAAAATTGAGGGCTAAAGTGCAAGAGTTGGGGCCAGAGAAGGGAACAGGGCCAGATCCTGAAGACTCTTCCATGTCTTGTTAAAGAGCTTTATTTACCCCAAGGTTTGGGAGTACCTGTTTACGGGAGGACCTGATCAGAACGGTCCTTTCAGAAGGACTAAAGTGATAATAAGAAAGTATTTCATTTGGGACCTGTAAAATGATAACAAAGTTTACCAGGAGGCTTAGGAAAGAAAACACATTCCAAGATGCAAAAGCATGAAAAAGCTATACCAAAGATCAAAATAACACAGCTAGGTCAGGGAATGGCAAGAAGTCCTACAGAGATAAGAATAAAAGGTCAGGAGCAGACAAAATGGTGAAGACCGAGTTTGGACTTTATTCTAAAATCAATGGGTTTTAATCAAGAAAGTATTATCATAGGAATGTGATATACAGGTTTATGGAAGGAGTGACTAGAAGCAGAAAAAGCAGGAGGAAGCTATCTATCAGAAATGAAAAAACAATAAAGAGCCAAATGAACAGTACAGTGAGTAGGGATAGAGAAGGACTGGATTGAAAAACCTCTTGTAGGAGAATGGCAAGGATCTGGTGAAGAACTCAAATATGTTTCTGAAGTTTTAGGAATAGCCAACTGAATGGCTTGGTGATACTGTTAAAGAAGAAACAAATAACAAGTGGAAGGTCATATTTCAGGGGGAAAATGATTGTCATGCAGATGGATAACATCACTTTGTTGACCTGTAACATTTTCACTGGACTACATATTCTAGTTTCCCTGATAGCTACATGCACCTTTGTGACTAAGTTCTGGCTGATAAAATATGAGCAAAAGATACATGCCCTGTTTTCCAGTCTTGCCTCTAAAAGGAGTTCATATGCTCTCCATGGGCATGTTAGAGTTAGGGTTAGGGTTATCCCATTAATTTATTGAAAACACAAAGATCATAAGCCTATTGTTTTTGAAGAAACCATGATGGTACAGTTACAAGAATCCGGGATTATTTAACCCCTAAGGCAACCTCTGGGACCCTAAACTACATCGCTAACCAACAGACCACAAAACCCACACAGTTCTGAAAGATGACATATTCTCTAACTCCCACTCTCGATGTGACTGGATAGGATAATGGACCAGGAATATCCTCCTGGAAAACAAAGTCAGGAGTCAGGGGAAAAAGATGAAAGAGGTCTCTAATAAAGCAGACCTACTAACCACTCCAGTATCAGAACACGGAATCTTTGAAATTGCTGTGAGGTAGTTATTTGAACGCTGCTAGGAAGCAGTGACTTCTATGTCCTTCTCAGTCTTCCCTTTTCTAAGTAGGAGTTTATAACCTCCATTGAGATGATGATGTTCTTATTCCAGTAGCTACTGGGTTGAACTGGGAGAACAGGGGGAACCTATAATTTGTCTTTAGGTTTATGGTCAGTGTGCCACAGAAACGAGCCCAGGCGCCTGCTGAAGAACGCAGACTCTGTGAACCTGGACCTGGACGCAGCGACCAGATGAGTCTTTGGGATAACCTTCGACAGAAAGGAGGTACGTCCTGTTTCAGAAGAACAATACACCCAGGTATCTGGGTGAAACAGAAAAGTAGACTGGAAGATTAAGAGCTGTCTCCTGATTCCCCTTAACTTCTTGCAGAGTAACAATCTTTTATCTGAGAATATGGCTTCTCAGCTATAAATGACAATTCCAGCCTCCCTTCCAGTCAGATTACCTGTGTAACTATGCAGAGAATAAAATGTAAACATGTAGCTTCTGAACAATAAATTGTGAAACTTCTACAGGGTTTGGCTTAAAAAATTTGTATATATGTATGTATGTATATATATATAGCTTCTGAACAGTAAATTTTGAGGGTGCTACTGGGTTTTGCCTAAAAAATATGTATATATGTATGTATGTGTATATATATATATATATATATATATTCTGAACAATAAATTGTGTGGCTACTACTTGTTTTTGCTTAAAAACATGTATATATGTATATGTATATGTATACATATATATACTTTTGTGTGTGTATGATGCGATGGGCACTGAGAGGTACCAAAAGCTGATGGAGTTGCATTGGCAAGAGCTGGAAGATAGCAGAGTCATGCCCACTAACCCCAAAGTACGCATCTCTGGGATACCTCATTTAAGTTAACATTGTATTTTAGGGTCTCTCTGTTAGAGTAACTTATGCTAGATATTAAATTTACAAGGAGTTGGTTCCTGGAAAGCAGGAAGGGTCTCTATCTGAGATAGAAATCAAGGAATTGAGCATGGGTTAATTGACAGAAGTTTCTTAAGTATTGATGAGAAAGGTTGAGTCACTTTTTATCTGATTACTAAGATTCTCCAGCTGTGCCCTTTCTGTTCCATTTTCCAACCAGTCACCAGGGTGGTTTTCTAAAGCAAAACCTGACCATGTAACACCCTGGCTGAAAACCTTCAGTGCCTTCCCACTGTCCACAGGGTAATGTCCAATTTCTTAACATGGCCTATGAGGCCTTACATGACTTCTCTCCACTCATCTCTGTAGCTTTATTGGCATCATCTTTGTGTACCACTTAACAGAGAACCATCTGCAGTTCCTAAAATATGCCCTATGATCTCATGCTTCCGTACTTCACTACCAATGTTTTTCTACCTAGAATGACATTCTCCTGGTCTTCTACCTTCTGCTATAATTATCTATGGATTTTACTGCTCCTTCATTAAACTATATAACCTTTGTGAGAGCAAATACTGTGTAATTTATTATGGCATTCTCAGCACCAAGAAAAGTGCCTGGCAATAGTCAAGGACTCAGTAAATTTTGAAAAAGTGAAGGAATATTACTTATCTTGCCTGTATTAAGTTTCATACATCCTAGAGCTTTGTAGCAGTCATTTTTACATCTAACATTCACATATCTTTAAAATATTCATATCACTTTTATGATAGAATAAAATAATTTCAAGTTAAATTTATAATTGAACCAGATATTTTCCATGCAGATAAACCATTTTGTCAACTTATTCAAGTTATCTTTACCAGGAAGTTTGTTCTCTAGTTTTGTACCATTCTGGTGATAGTACAATTCACTTTTTTCACCCTCTACACACGCTTAGAAGAACTCACTTGCCATGTGACTATGTTTGTTATTTTGAGAAGGTATCTTTGCCAACATCTTCTCTGTCACCTCCAGGAAGTTTCCTCCAAATGAAGCATGTTTGGCAAGGATAGTGGTTCCCCTGGCGACAGCAGCAAAAATAATAGCCAAGACTTCAATCCATTAAAAGGAAAAAAGACCCACAAGACCTAGAATATTTCTTTGACATGGCCTTTCAAAACTAACTTACTATCATTTACCAACATCTGTCTGGAGACAGTATTGTCCAAGGCACTATAACATTAATATTACAGACATAATAATGGGCTCAACAAGGTCACAGTCTTGTACAAGTTTCTGACCTAAACCACACTGATATGCATACATACATAAACATACCAAATATGTATATATACATATATATATATATATATACACTTTTGTGTGTGTATAATGTAATGCATATATGATACACACACGTACATTTCATTAATAGGCTGCCTTTATAAATTGTGCACCACAGACTAATATCACCCTTTGGAAAGTACTGACCATGGACAGCAAAGGGACATAACAATGTCTTCATTCCTTAATACAGTAATCCCCTCCTGATAAATTAGTCCTAGGTTTACAGTTAAGTGGAAGTTAGACTCCAGATTCACAAAGATACCTAATACCAGTAACAGCCCATATTTATTACGTGCTTACTGTGTGCTGGGCACCACAGTAAGCACTTCACAATTATTACCTCATTTAATTCTTAACTCAATGAAATTATGTACTTTATCATACTCACATTAATATGAAGAAACTGAAGTATGGGTAACCTACACAAATTGCCCAAAATTACACAGCTACCAAGTGCTAAGAAACCCAGACAGTGTGGTTCCAGAACACACAATCTTATCACTATACTGTGCACTGCCTCTCTTCCAAAGGCATTATCCATAATACAAACAAGTGAAAATAACACAAACATTCCACAAGAAAAATGGTTCTGCAAATCATGGTAAAGTCCATCATTAAAAAACATTTCTAAAACAATAAACTGCATGAGTTGAAGATAACTTTTATCATGTTTATGAATGTGTACTAGTTTTCCCATGCTGTTTTTCTTAGCCAGCAGTACAAACTTATAAAATGAAATTAACAATGCCTTCCTATTCTTCAACCTGTTGTTAACATGTTTAGTTTCATCCAATAAACCAGTGCTTCTTAAACTGTACTTTGAATGAGTTATCTTAGGTGACAGAGTTAGAGTCACCTGGTAAAAAACAAAATTCTTGGCATCATCTCTTGAAATTCTGATTTGGTGGGCCTCAGGTGGGGTCCTAAAATAAGTATTTAAGGCAAGTCTTGCTGGACACATTTGATTCACACAACCATGTTTTGTGAAACACCTTTATGTGAAGGAACCCACTGATTGCTTCTTGGAATCCCAGCACTGACAGACAGCACACTATTCATTGAGCGTGTTCTGCATAGTTATGTACTCAGTCATCTTTTTTCTGGATTTATCCTGACACATATGTAGCAAGTTGTAATCTCCAAATCACTTCCTCATACATTATATTTCTTGATCCTAAAAGCCTCCAACGATCCTGAAACATTCTAGGTACTGCTCCTTTTCTTAGAATGATCATATGCATACTATCTCTGCTTATCTACCCCCTTTTAACTCTTCAACTTACTATAATCTGGCGTTTGCCCTCAACACTCCACAAAACCATCCTTACTAAGATCACCAAGAGCCTCTATGCTGAAAAATTCAGTGGTCCCTTCTCTGTTCTCATCTGACTTGACCTCTCAGGAACAGTCAGTCCTGCTAAAGCTAATTCTTGAAATACTCCTACATATGTAGCTGCTCCTTCTGTTTCCTTGCTGAGTCCTCCTTAGCTGAACTCTAAATGTTTATTTGTGGGGAATGGTTCTGCACTCCTTGATCCCTAGATGAGCTCATCTAGACCTGACATTTTAAACATGATTTGCTTGCTAAAGATATACTGGATACAGAAAAAAACTAAAAGCACAACCAAAATTGAGGGAAAACCAAAGATAAAACATAAAATGCAGATAGTTGAAGGAAAGAAAGATGAATAGGGATCCACAAAGAAGACTGAGGAGCATCAGCTGGAAAAGTAAGAGGAAACCCAGAAGAGTGTGGTGGCCTGGAAGACAAAGAAAAAAAAGAATCAAAAAGAAACAAGTGTCAGCTCCTAGCTGTGTTCACTGATGCACAGTATGGAGACTGTAAAAGTCAATTAATTTTATAAGGTCATTGATTAGGGTCAAAGAGCAGTGGAGTGGAACAAAAAGACAAAGAGAAATAGGAAGAAGAAATCATATGGTCCCTGAGGCACACATACGAAGGAGTACACACCTCAGTCCCTTAGCCACTTCAAGAGCTAAACTGACTTTGCAACAATACAAAAAGACCTACTGTCTTATCAACGGAAATGAGGCAATTGCTTAAAATGCTTATGTGATCTTCAACTGTATTAAGAAATGTGGGTTTTTGCACAGGTGATTGTGGGAGAAGAAGCAGCAGGCCGCTTATCGTGGTGGGGAGAACTTGGCACTGCATTGCCAGCCAGGGGATAGGAGAACCTGAAGCTCTTAAAAGTTCCCAACCTGCTGGGCTGAGTGTGCCACTATACTGAGTGCTAGTTAGAACATATGTGTAATACTGTTTAATTCCAGGTATAGCACTTCAAGACTGGATGAAAGAACAACAGTATGGGTGAAAGACATGGGCACTGTATCATTTGAAGAATAGCTGGAGGAACTAGAAATATTTACATAAAAAAACACCAGAGAACATGACAGCAGTCTTCAAGTTTATATAAAGTACACACATATGGAGGAGAAATAAAGACGGTGGCGTGAGAAGTGAGGCAGAAATCTTCTCCCCAACCCACATATAATATGAAAATACATAAAATACAACTTATCCTAAAACAGTGACCAGAAATAAGATTTTGCCAGCCAGTCTACATCTGTGAAGAGAATATCTCACAGAAAAGGGCAAGATAATAAAACTGTGACCCAGCAGGACCCAGCTCACCAGAGGTAGGAAAAGGATCAGTGCAGGGAAGGAGTAGAAGACCAGGACTACTAAATATCCAGCCCTAGAAATCTATTATGGGCCCACAAACCCACAATACATGGTGCTCTGGAGATTAGAGAGGATGAAAACCAAAGTCAGAGACTATGACTGCTGACTGGTTCCCACACTGGCTGCCCTGGGAAAAAAGAAAGGTGGGTTCTTTGAAAGACTTCACAACAACAAGAGTTCAGCTTGAAGTGCAAGGATTCAGAAGGAGGACCAGGTGGACAAACCGTCCTGGCACACCAGCCCAGCAGGTTGAGAAATTTCAGTATCTGCAGGAACTCCATTCCCCTGGTGGGCAACGCAGTCCTAAGGCCCATCACTGTGATCAAGCAGCCTGCCACTTCTTCTTCCACACCAGCAACGTTGTGAAAACCCACGGCCCCTATCATCACTCCTGACTAGCTGGCGGGCAGCCTCACCAATAGCAACTACAAGGTTTAACACCAAACTACCTCAGGTATGTGGCTCACATGTCCTGAGAGCAGAGGCAGGCACTACAGCCAGAAAGCAGGAAAGGGCTTTGCCTTCCTGACAGACACCCACACTGTTTGCCTGTGACGCTGGCCATTGCTCCTAGCCAGCCAGAGCACAGTCCTGTATATGGCAGCTTAGGACCTTAATGCAGAGGCGGCTCCATGACAGCAGGTCACTGGCCCTGATAGAGGAGGCACGAACTATGGCTGGGAAGCACAAAAGGACATGCTTTGTGTGCTGGACATTGGCACCACTCAACTACAAACCATGCCATTGCTCAAGGTATTGGACAGCTCTGAAAAGCAAAGCTTATGGGCACTAGAGGGAGATGCCTAAAAAAACTTCGTGTTTCTAACTATGCAATGCGATTATGAACAGAGAGAAAACCCTTGCTAATTCACAGTCCCTAAGGAATCAGAAAACCTTTTGCCTAGCACATAACAAACGGGGCACTGCACTGCAAATGGGTATTACAGGCTGACGGAGTTCTGGTGCAGAGCGGAGCTCTGTGCTGATGAATGGAAGATATGCTGTAAGGAGGACCAACAGCATCTTCCCTTAAATCTAGTTGGAAGTAGTCTTCACAGCACATGTATCACAGATGGAGGCACCTGTCAGTCACGGTGCCTCAGCAGAGCCTTGGGCTAAATGGCCACACGAGCAAGCATCTGCTGCTCAGCAAGAGAGCTGTACAAGGTAGACTTCATTCCAGTGCTTAGCGTGCAGGAACAGAGCACAGACACAGAAAGCACATTGCAAGCTCACTTTCAGCCTATATACTGCAACGAGTTGAGTGCATCCTCAAATGGGGCATACAGCACTGCTTTCTTTCACTCATGTAACCTAAACCGAAAGCTGACTTGCCTCAACAGCTGTTATTTCAAACCATGTTGTTCTGCACCTTCCCCTGTGGAAGGTGCAGATCATGAAGGTCTCACCATAGCACAATTACCTCTGCGAGGTAGTGGGCATGCAGAGAGAACAGCCTTCTACTGCGACGTTTACTAAGTTTTTCATATCACATGGGAGCAAGTTTGCATGCAAGGGTAAAGCAGCCTACTGTTCTCTCTGGAAAGGTCTCCTCACTGCACGGTGGACTGTTTTCCCCAGAAGTCTGGCATGAGGCTCTCTTGCAGCAATGTCTGACTCTTCACTACACAGGCATCTTTGGGGCTTCCTATTACACCCAGGGGACCAGGCGGCATGGTGATTCCTCTTCTAGGTCCCTCAGGAAACAAGGCCCTACGGGAAGACTACAGACCTGTGGGGAAAACAGCCGAGTACGAGAGGCTGTGTTCAGTGTGCTTGAGTGCAGATGTCTTAGGGTTGCAGCTAGGCATTTAGCCTAAGAAATATAGCAGAGGATTCTTCCGCCCTGCACAAGACAAAGCACGGTTTGTGCTGCGCACGGTTATTCCAGGCTGATGGAGTTCCGGTGCAGAGCGGGGCTCTGTGGTGATGAATGGATGATCCACTGTAAGGAGACCCAACCGCATCTTCCCTTAAACCTACTTCGAAGTCGTCTTCACATCACACGTATCTTTTGCGTCTAAGCGCATTCACAGAGGACACACAAAGGCACACCCGGGCTTTGCTGTGCCACTCTTTAGGAGTTTTTAGAGTTGCTCAACTGGAAGGTGTTGTTTTCAGTGTTGGATCATGAAGTTAGAGCTGATGTTCCCCAGGACAATTTTGATTGCAGGGTTGAATTCAGCTCCGTTAGCCATAAAGATCAGGTCACTTGACAGAGGCTCCTCTGGCTGCCTGCTTCAGACCTGTTGAACAAAATGCCCTTCCGTCTTGCTTCCTTTCTGCTGTGCAGAAAGCAACTTGCTCTACTTCTTCCCCCAAGGTTGGGCAGAAAACCACGTCACAGTATACTGGTCTCTTGGAGTACAGGTATACTGAAGTAGCACCCCTTGCCAAACCACGGTGTAGCCGTCAATCTGGACATGTCTGTTAAGCAAATCACTGGGGCACAGACAGCCTCATAGCCTTCTCTGCAGGACCGAAGCTCTGAGGTTCAGGACCAACCGCCACCGGGTTCTGGGAGAGGCTTGCACACACCCGCTGCAGACATGTGGCTTGGAGCCGGAAGGCAACGTACAGGGAGTTTCTAAATCTCAGTGTGTGGCCTGGGAGACCGGCTTGTTCAGGCTACAACCTATTCTGGGCCACTCTAAAAGCAGCCATGCAGTAGCAGGAGAAAAGAGTCGCTTTAAACTCCCAAGCTGAATTCCTTGTATGCAAGGGATTGTCTGTCAGTCAGGGTGCCTCAGTAGTGCCTCAGGCTAAACAGCCACACAAGTGAGCATCTGCTACTCATCAAGAGAGCTGTACAGGGCAGACTTCATTCAGGTGCTTAGGGTGGGGGCACTACCACAGACATGGAAAGCACATTGCAAGCTCACTTTCAGCCTGTCCTACAACGACTTGAGTGATTTCTTGAATGGGGCATCCTGCACTGCTTTCTTTCACTCACATAAGCTAAATTCTAAGCTGACTTGTCTCCATTGCTGTTACTTCAAACCATGTTGTTCTGCACCTTCCCCTGTGATGGACGCTAAGGTCTCACCGCAGCACGCCTACCTCTGTGAGGTAGAGGGCATTCAGAAAGGACAGCCTTCTACTGCGATGTTTACTAAGTTTTTCGTATCACATGAGAGCAAGTTTGCATGCAAGGGTAAAGAAGCCTACTGTTCCTCCAGGAGAGTCTCCTCAGTGCACTGTGGACTTTTACCCTAGCAGAGTCTGGCATGAGGCTCTCCTGCAGCAATGTCTGATACTTTACTACAAAGGCATATTTGGAGCTTTCTATTTCACCCAGGGCACCAGGCGGCATGGTGATTCCTCTTCTAGGTACCTCAGGAAACAAGGGCCTACCAGAAGATTCCAAACCTGTGGAGAACACAGCCAAGCATGAGAGGTTTTCTTCAGTGTGCTTGAATGCAGATATCTTAGGAATGCCACTAGGCATTTAGCCTAAGAATTATAGCCGAGGATTCTTCCTCCCTGCACAAGACAAAGAAGGGGCGAAGGGGCAGTGCTGCACATGGTTAATGCAGGCTGATGGAGTTCTGGTGCAGAGCTATGATGGAGTTCTGGTGCAGAGCGGAGCTTTGTGCTGATGAATGGATGATCCACTGTCAGGAGGCCCAACAGCATCTTCCCTTAAACCTAGATGGGAGTCATCTTCACAGCACACGTATCTATTGCATTTAAAGTGTTTTCAGAGTACATCCAGGCACACCTAGGTTTTGCTGTCCCACTCTTTAGGAGCTTGTAGGGAATAACTGAATGGCTTTCATTGCAGTTTTGATCAGGAAATTAGAGCTGAGTTTCCCCTGAACAATTTTGATTGCAAGTTTGAATTCAGCTTCATTAGCCATCAAGAGCAGCTTACTTGAAACAGACTCCTACGGATGCCTGCTTGTTGCTGATTGAACAGAATACCCTTCTGTCCTGTTTCCACTGCTATGCAGAAAGCAACTTGATCTGCTTTCCCCCTGAGACCGGGAAGAAGACCACTTCCCTGTATATTTGTTTCTGGGAGCACAAGTATACTGAAGTAGCAACCCTTGCCAAAAGACTGTTTATCCATCAATCTGGACATGTCTGAGGAGCAGGTCACTGGTCAGAGACAGCCTCAGAGGCTTCTTTGCAGGACCATTGCTCACAGGTTCAGGGCCCAACCCCAACCAGTCTCTGGGAGAGGCTTGCACACACCCACACCCATTGCTTACATGTGGCTTGGGGCCTGAAGATAATGTACGCAGGGTTTTCAAATCTCAGTGTATGGCATGGGAGAGTGGCTTATACAGCCCACAACCTACTGCAGGCATCTCTGAAGCATCCAGGCTGTAGCAGAAGAAAAGAACTGCTTTAAACTCCTGTGATAAATTCATTGTATTTAAGGTTTTCTCTGTCAGTCAGGGTGCCTCAGAAGTGCCTCAGGCTAAATGGCCACAGAAGTGAGCATCTGCTGCTCAGCAAGAGATCTGTACAAGGCAGACTTCATTCCTGAACTCAAGAGTGTAGACACAGAGAACAGACACAGAAAGTACATTACAAGGTCAAATTCAGTATCCACTACATTGACTTGAATGTTTCATTGAATAGGGCTTCCTACTCTGCTTTCTTTCACTCACATAATCTGAATCCAGAGCTGACTTGCCTCCATTGCTGTTATTTCAAAGCATCTTTCCCTGCACCTTCCACGTGGCTAATGGTAAGGCCTATTCGCAGCCCACTAATCTCTGTGAGTTCAGTGGCTTGAAGAGAGGATGGCCCTCCACTGCAATGTTTGCTAAGTTTTCAATAGTATGGAGGAGCAAGTTGCATGCATGAGGAAAGTAGCCTAGTATTCTCTCAGAGACAGTCTCTTCAGTACGAAGTGGATTCTTTCTGCAGTAGAGTCCAGCATAAGTCTCTCCTGCAGCAGTTTCTGACACTTTAATAGAAAGGCATCCTCAGGGCATTGCTATTACACACAGGGAACAATGCGGCTCTGTGCGTCCTCTTCTATGGCTCTCACGAAACAAGGCCCTATCGTAGGACTACCAATCTCTGGAGAAAACAATCAAGCACAAGAGACTCTTTCAGAGTGTTTGAATGCAGAAGTCTTAGGAATGCCCTTAAGCATTTAGCCTAAGAATCATAGCACAGGATACTTTCTCCCTGCCGATCACAAAGAGAGAGCTGTGCTTTGCATGGTTATTTCATGGTGATAGAGTTCTGGTGCAGAGCAGAGCTCTGTGCTGATGAATGGATGATCATCTGTAAGGTGTCCCAAAAGCATGTTCTCTTAAATCTAGTGGAAGTCCTGTTCACAGCACGCATATCTCTTGGCCTTAAGGCCCCTTCACGGAGGACAGTTGGCACACCTAGGTTTTGAAAATCAACTCTGGAGGAGGTAGGAGGAAGTAACTGAAAAGCATTCGTTCAGTGTTGGATTGTGGAGATAGAGCTGAAGTGTCCCAGAACTATTTCCATTGCAGGTTTGAATTCAGCTTCATTAGCCTTAAAGAGCAGCTTACATGATACAGGCTCCTGGTGATGCCTGTTGTAGGCCTATTGAATGGAACACCCATACTTACTGCTTCCAATGCTGTGCAGAAAGCAACTTGTTCTGTTTCTTTCACTGCGACTGGGCAGAACAGCTCTTCAGACTATACTTGTGTCTGGGAGTACCAATATGTATAAGTAGCACAACTTGCCAGAGCACTGTTTAGGTGCCAATCTGTATGTGTCTGGGAAGCAGGTCAGTTAGAAAGAGACAGCCTCAGAGCATTCTCTGCAGGATCACAGCTCTGATGCTCAGGGCACTTCCAACACTGCGCTGTGGAGAAGATGGCACACACCCATTGCTGTCATACTGCTTGGGGTCTGAAGCCATTGTGCACCTAGTTTTCAAAGCTCAGCCTGTGGCATGGGAGTCTGGCTTATGTAGCACCAAGTCAACTCCAGGTCTCTCTGAACAGCCAGGAAGTAGCAGAAAAAAGTGCCTTTTTAAACTTCCAAGATGAATTCATTTTATGCAAGCATTTCTCTGTCAGTCTGGCTGCCTCAGCAGGGCCTCAGGCCACATAGTGACACAAGCATGCCTTGACACTCAGCAAAGGAGAGATGGTAAAAGGCAGAATTCATTCAGGCACCCAAAGTGCAGGCACACAGGAGAGCATAGAATGCTCATTGCATGCTCAGTTCAGGCAGCCACTACAAAGACTTGAATGATTTCTTTAATGGGACATACTGCACTGCCTTCTTTTACTCACCTAATCTGTATCCAAATATGACTTGCATCCCCTGCTTTTATTAGAAAGCATCTTTTTCTGCACATTCCCTTGTGGCTACTGCTAATGCCTATTCACATCACACTTATGTTTGCGAGTAGAGGGTATATGGAGAGGAAATTCTTCTGCTGAAATATTTATTTAGTTTCCATATCAGATAGGAGCATTTTCCATGCAAGGGGAAAGCAGCTTAGCACTCCCTCTGGCAGGGCCTCCTCAGTGCACAGTGCATTGTTTCCTCATCACAGTCTGGCATAAGGCTTCCTTGCATCTATTTCTGGCAGTTTACTACAAAGGCATCTTTGGGGCATTGCTAGAAGGCCACTCTTTGCATCCTTTTCAAGAGCCCTTAGGAAACAGGGCTCTACAGGAGGATTAAAATCTTGTGGAGAACAGAGCCAAGAACAAGAGGCTTTCTTCAGTGTTCTTGAGGCTTTCTTCAGTGTTCTTGAATCCCACAGACTTAGGTCTGCACTAAAACATTAGATTAAGTCTCATAGCACAGGGTTCTTTCTTCCTGCAGGGAACAAAGAGAGAACTGTGCCACACATGGTTACTTCAGGCTGATAAACCTCAGGCTCAGAACAGATCCTAGTTGGGATGGATGCATGATCAGCTGGAAGGAGCCCCAAAGCATCTTCTCTTAAATCTAATTGGATATCCTATTCACCCCACATGTAGTTCTTGCCCATAAGCACGTTCCCTATGGGCAGCCAGGCACACCCAGGGTTTGTGATCCCACTCAGTATGAATTAGTAAAATGGACCTGAAGGCCTTGGTTGCAGTGTTAGATCATTAATTTGGAGCTTAGGTACCCCAGAACAATTTCGAGGGCAGGTTTGAGTTCAGCTTCATTACCCATAAAGAGCAGCTTACAGAGAGAGGTCCCTGGTGTTGCCTAATTTTGGGCTATCAAACAGAATGCCCATCTATCTTGCTTCCAACACTGTGCAGATAGCAAATTGCTCTGTTTCTACCCCCTGAGGCTGGGCAAAGCACCTCCTCACAGTATACTTGTGTCTGTGAGTACAAGTACATGAGTAGCACACCTTGCCAGAGCAAAGGTCAGCTGTCAGTCTGGTTATCTGGGTAAGCAAATCACTTGGACAGAGACAGTCTCAGAGCTTTCTCTTCAGAAGCATAGCTCAGAGGCTTAAGGCCCATCCACCACTGGGCTGTGAAAAGGCTTGCATGCAACTCTTGCTGACATGTTATGTGGGGCCTGAAGCCAGTGTGCACCTAGTTTTCAGAGCTAACCCTGTGGCAGTGGAGATTAGTTTATGGCCCCCATTGTACTCTGGGCCTCTCTGAAGCAGTGAGGCAGTAGCAGTAAAAATTCCCTATTTTGAACTTCCAAACTAAATTCTTATTATTAAAGCTTTCCTCTGACAGCCAGCCTGTCTCAGCAAGGCCTCAGGCTAAATGTCCACACAAGCAATCATCTGCCAATCAGCAAGAGACCTGCACAGGGCAGACTAAATCCTGCACTCTGACAGACATGGAAGCACAGTGCAAGCTCAGTTTCAATAACTGCTAAGATGACTCGTATGATTCTTTGAATGTATCATTCTGCACTGCTTTCTTTCACTTATGTAAGCTGAACCCAAAACTGACTTGCTTCTTTTGCTGTGATTAGAAGGAATACTTTTTTCCTGCACTTCGCATGTATCTCGTGCTAAGGCCTATTTGCAGAACACCAATCTGTGTGAGTTAGAGAGCATACAGGGAGGAGAGCATTCTATTGCAGTGTTTACTAAGTTTTCCATATCACACGGTAGCAAGTTGCATGGAATGGGGCAGAAGTATAGGATTTTCTCAGTGGAGCTTCCTCAGTGCATGCTGGCTTGTTTCCCCAGCAGAGTCTAGCATAAGGCTCTCCAGTAGCAGTTCATCACACTTTACTACAAAGGCTCCTTCAGGGCATTGGTATTTCACAATTTCATGTAGCAGCACTGTTTACCCTCTTCTAGGGCCCTCAGGAAACAAGGCCCTACTGGGGTATTACAAACTTGTGGAAAAAAAAGCCAAGAACAAGAGGCTTCTTTAGTATGCTGGAATGCCACAGTCTTGGGCCTGAACTAAAGCATTTAGGATAAGACTCATAGCACTGGATTATTTCTTCCTGCAAGTCACAAAGAAAGAGCTGTGCTGCACATGGTTAGTTTAGGCTGATAGAACTCAGACCAAGAGCTGAACATTGTGAGGCTTAATGGATGATCCATTCAGCTATAAGTAGTTCCAAAAATATCTTCCCTTATATCTAGTGGAAAGTCCTATTCACAGCACATGTATCTTCTGGTCTTAAGGTGCATTCAGAGGACACCTATGTACAACTAAGTTTTGCCATTCCACTCTGTATGAGGAAGGATAAATAACTGAAAGGTCTTGCTTGCAGTGTTCGATTATCAAATTAGACTTAAGGTACCCCAGAACAATTTTCAGGACAGGTCTG